>NW_015091489.1:5920-18096 GCF_001431845.1 Calidris pugnax | reverse complement strand
GATGGGTGGAGGTGGGTCAAGGATGGGTGGAGGTGGGTCAAGGATGATGGAGGTGGGTCAAGGATGGGTGGAGGTGGGTCAAGGATGGGTGGAGGCAGGTCAAGGATGGTGAAGGTGGGTCAAAGATGATAGAGATGGGTCAAGGATGGATGGAGGTGGGTCAGGGATGGGTGGACGTGGGTCAAGGATGGATGGAGGTGGGTCAGGGATGGGTGGACGTGGGTCAAGGATGGATGGAGGTGGGTTAGGGATGGATGGAAATGGGTCAAGGATGGTGGAGGTGGGTCAAGGATGATAGAGATGGGTCAAGGATGGATGGAGGTGGGTCAGGGATGGGTGGACGTGGGCCAAGGATGGATGGAGGTGGGTCCAGGATGGATGGAGGTGGGTCCAGGATGGTGGATGTGGGTCAAGGACAGATGGAGGTGGGTCAAGGATAAATGAAGGTGGGTGCTGGACAGACGGATGTAGGTCAATGATGGATGGAGATGGGTCAAGGATGGGTGGAGGTGGGCCAAGGATAGACCCAGCCATGTGGATGAAGGATGGACCCAGTAGGGCCACAGGTGGACGCAGGGTGGACACAGGAGGATGGATGGAGGTAGACACACCCGGGACGCAGGATGGATGAAGGTTTGTGAGAGGATGGACCCAGGAGGGACGCAGGACGGTTGGATGATGGACATGGGATGGATGGAGGCAGGTGGATGGAGGATGGACAGAAGATGGACACAAGTAGATGGAGGATGGAGCCAGCTGGACCTCCAGGATGGACAGAGGTGAATGGAGGATGGATGGAGATGGAGCGAGGTGGACCCAGGATGGACGCAGGACAGTTGGAGGATGAACGCAGGATGGATGAAGCCAGGATGGAGACAGGTGGACCTCCAGGATGGAGGTGGGTGGATGCACGATGGAGGATGGACACAGGATGGAGGTGGATGGACCTCCAGGGTGGAGGATGGACGGAGAATGGAGTCAGATGGACCCAGGATGGATGAAGAAGGAGCCAGGTAGATTCAGGATGGACAAAGATGGATGGAAGATGGATGGAGATGGATCCAGGTGGACCAAGGCCAGATGCAGGATGGTTGGAGGATGGATGGAGCCAGGATAGACCCAGGATGGACAAAGGTGGATGAGGGGTGGATGGAGGATGGAGTCAGATAGACCAAGATGGGTGGAGGATGGAGCCAGGTGGACCAAGGATGGACCCAGGTGGATGGAGGATGGATAAAGATGAAGCCAGATGGAGCCAGGATGGACATGGATGGATGGATGGATGGAGCCAGATGGACCCAGGATGGATCCAGGTGGATGGAGGATGGAGCCAGATGGACCCAGAATGGAGGCAGATGAACCTCCAGGATGGAGGTGGGTGGATGCACAATGAAGACTGGACACAGGATGGAGCCAGATGGATTGAGGATGGATGGAGATGGAGCCAAGGTGGATGGAGGATGGATGGAGATGGAGCCAAGGTGGACCCAGGATGGACAAAGATGGATGAAGGATGGAGCCAGGTGGACCCAGGATGGACAAAGGTGGACAGGGGGTGGATGGAGGATGGATAAAGATGAAGCCAGATGGACCCAGGATGGACACGGATGGATGGATGGATGGATGGATGGATGGATGGATGGATGGAGCCAGATGGACCCAGGATGGACAAAGGTGGACCTCCAGGATGGAGGTGGATGGATGCACGATGGAGATTGGACACAGGATGAAGCCAAGGTGGATTGAGGATGGATGGAGATGGACCAAGGTGGGTGGAGGATGGATGGAGATGGACCAAGGTGGATGGAGGATGGATGGAGATGGAGCCAAGGTGGATGGAGGATGGATGGAGATGGACCAAGTGGATGGAGGATGGATGGAGATGGACCAAGTGGATGAAGGATGGATGGAGATGGACCAAGGTGGACCCAGGATGGACAAAGATGGACAAAGGATGGAGCCAAGGTGGATTGAGGATGGATGGAGATGGAGCCAAGGTGGATGGAGGATGGATGGAGATGGACCAAGGTGGGTGGAGGATGGATGGAGATGGACCAAGGTGGACCCAGGAGGGACAAAGATGGACGAAGGATGGAGCCAGGTGGACCCAAGATGAACAAAGGTGGATGGAGATGGATCCAGGTGGACCAAGGCCAGACACAGGATGGTTGGAGGAGGGATGGAGGACAAGGTGGTGGTCCCGGGGGTGGTGGCATCACCTCACGGTCCAGGGCCCGGCCGGCCGAGACGGGTGGAGGTGGGTCAAGGATGGGTGGAGGTGGGTCAAGGATGATGGAGGTGGGTCAAGGATGGGTGGAGGTGGGTCAAGGATGGGTGGAGGCAGGTCAAGGATGGTGAAGGTGGGTCAAAGATGATAGAGATGGGTCAAGGATGGATGGAGGTGGGTCAGGGATGGGTGGACGTGGGTCAAGGATGGATGGAGGTGGGTCAGGGATGGGTGGACGTGGGTCAAGGATGGATGGAGGTGGGTTAGGGATGGATGGAAATGGGTCAAGGATGGTGGAGGTGGGTCAAGGATGATAGAGATGGGTCAAGGATGGATGGAGGTGGGTCAGGGATGGGTGGACGTGGGCCAAGGATGGATGGAGGTGGGTCCAGGATGGATGGAGGTGGGTCCAGGATGGTGGATGTGGGTCAAGGACAGATGGAGGTGGGTCAAGGATAAATGAAGGTGGGTGCTGGACAGACGGATGTAGGTCAATGATGGATGGAGATGGGTCAAGGATGGGTGGAGGTGGGCCAAGGATAGACCCAGCCATGTGGATGAAGGATGGACCCAGTAGGGCCACAGGTGGACGCAGGGTGGACACAGGAGGATGGATGGAGGTAGACACACCCGGGACGCAGGATGGATGAAGGTTTGTGAGAGGATGGACCCAGGAGGGACGCAGGACGGTTGGATGATGGACATGGGATGGATGGAGGCAGGTGGATGGAGGATGGACAGAAGATGGACACAAGTAGATGGAGGATGGAGCCAGCTGGACCTCCAGGATGGACAGAGGTGAATGGAGGATGGATGGAGATGGAGCGAGGTGGACCCAGGATGGACGCAGGACAGTTGGAGGATGAACGCAGGATGGATGAAGCCAGGATGGAGACAGGTGGACCTCCAGGATGGAGGTGGGTGGATGCACGATGGAGGATGGACACAGGATGGAGGTGGATGGACCTCCAGGGTGGAGGATGGACGGAGAATGGAGTCAGATGGACCCAGGATGGATGAAGAAGGAGCCAGGTAGATTCAGGATGGACAAAGATGGATGGAAGATGGATGGAGATGGATCCAGGTGGACCAAGGCCAGATGCAGGATGGTTGGAGGATGGATGGAGCCAGGATAGACCCAGGATGGACAAAGGTGGATGAGGGGTGGATGGAGGATGGAGTCAGATAGACCAAGATGGGTGGAGGATGGAGCCAGGTGGACCAAGGATGGACCCAGGTGGATGGAGGATGGATAAAGATGAAGCCAGATGGAGCCAGGATGGACATGGATGGATGGATGGATGGAGCCAGATGGACCCAGGATGGATCCAGGTGGATGGAGGATGGAGCCAGATGGACCCAGAATGGAGGCAGATGAACCTCCAGGATGGAGGTGGGTGGATGCACAATGAAGACTGGACACAGGATGGAGCCAGATGGATTGAGGATGGATGGAGATGGAGCCAAGGTGGATGGAGGATGGATGGAGATGGAGCCAAGGTGGACCCAGGATGGACAAAGATGGATGAAGGATGGAGCCAGGTGGACCCAGGATGGACAAAGGTGGACAGGGGGTGGATGGAGGATGGATAAAGATGAAGCCAGATGGACCCAGGATGGACACGGATGGATGGATGGATGGATGGATGGATGGATGGATGGATGGAGCCAGATGGACCCAGGATGGACAAAGGTGGACCTCCAGGATGGAGGTGGATGGATGCACGATGGAGATTGGACACAGGATGAAGCCAAGGTGGATTGAGGATGGATGGAGATGGACCAAGGTGGGTGGAGGATGGATGGAGATGGACCAAGGTGGATGGAGGATGGATGGAGATGGACCAAGGTGGACCCAGGATGGACAAAGATGGACAAAGGATGGAGCCAAGGTGGATGGAGGATGGATGGAGATGGAGCCAAGGTGGATGGAGGATGGATGGAGATGGACCAAGTGGATGGAGGATGGATGGAGATGGACCAAGTGGATGAAGGATGGATGGAGATGGACCAAGGTGGACCCAGGATGGACAAAGATGGACAAAGGATGGAGCCAAGGTGGATTGAGGATGGATGGAGATGGAGCCAAGGTGGATGGAGGATGGATGGAGATGGACCAAGGTGGGTGGAGGATGGATGGAGATGGACCAAGGTGGACCCAGGAGGGACAAAGATGGACGAAGGATGGAGCCAGGTGGACCCAAGATGAACAAAGGAGATGGAGATGGACCAAGTGGATGGAGGATGGATGGAGATGGACCAAGTGGATGAAGGATGGATGGAGATGGACCAAGGTGGACCCAGGATGGACAAAGATGGACAAAGGATGGAGCCAAGGTGGATTGAGGATGGATGGAGATGGAGCCAAGGTGGATGGAGGATGGATGGAGATGGACCAAGGTGGGTGGAGGATGGATGGAGATGGACCAAGGTGGACCCAGGAGGGACAAAGATGGACGAAGGATGGAGCCAGGTGGACCCAAGATGAACAAAGGTGGATGGAGATGGATCCAGGTGGACCAAGGCCAGACACAGGATGGTTGGAGGAGGGATGGAGGACAAGGTGGTGGTCCCGGGGGTGGTGGCATCACCTCACGGTCCAGGGCCCGGCCGGCCGAGACGTTGAGCCTGACGCTGCGACCGTCCAGGTAGAACCAGGTGGCATCTGCACCGGTCAGGCAGAGCTGGAGGCCACCGCTGCCCGTGTCCCCCGCCGGTGGCAGCCGGGCCACCAGGCTCCCGTGGGCGCTGTTCTCCGTGATCTCCGTGAAGAGGTTCCCAAAACCGCTGCATCCGTCACCCCGGGCTGGTGCCACCACCGGGGGGGGGGTCAGGGACGGGGACACGTGCCCGGCCACCCCCTGGTCCACGGGGTGGAGGTCCCCAGAGGTCCCCAGAGGTCCCCAGCCCACGGGTTCCTGTCCCCTGGGTCACCATCTTCACATCCCCACCTCCTGATGGTCATCCCCAGGGTTCCTGTCCCCTGGGTCACCATCTCCAGGTCCCCAACCCTTGGGTCCCCACCCCCGATGGCCATCCTCAAGGTTCCTGTCCCCTGGGTCACCATCTCCAGGTCCCCACCTCCTGATGGTCATCCTCGAGGTTCCTGTCCCCTGGGTCACCATCTCCAGGTCCCCACCTCCTGATGGTCATCCTCAAGGTTCCTGTCCCCTAGGTCACCATCTCCAGGTCCCCAAACCCTGGGTCCCCACCCCCATGGCCATCCTTGAGGTTCCTGTCCCCTGGGTCATCATCTTCAGATCCCCACCTCCTGATGGCCATCCTCGAGGTTCCTGTCCCCTGGGTCACCATCTCCAGGTCCCCAACCCCTGGGTCCCCACCCCCTGATGGCCATCCTCAAGGTTCCTGTCCCCTGGGTCACCATCTTCAGATCCCCACCTCCTGATGGTCATCCCCAGGGTTCCTGTCCCCTGGGTCACCATCTTCAGGGCCCCCACCCCCTGATGGCCATCCTCAAGGTTCCTGTCCCCTGGGTCACCATCTCCAGGTCCCCAACCCCTGGGTCCCCACCCCCGATGGTCATCCCTGGGGTTCCTGTCCTCTGGGTCACCATCTCCGGGTCCCCAACCCCTGAGTCTCCACCTCCTGATGGCCATCCTCAAGGTTCCTGTCCCCTGGGTCACCATCTCCAGGTCCCCAACCCCTGGGTCTCCACCCCGTGATGGCCATCCTTGAGGTTCCTGTCCCCTGGGTCACCATCTCCAGGTCCCCAAACCCTGGGTCCCCACCTCCTGATGGTCATCCCCAGGGTTCCTGTCCCCTGGGTCACCATCTCCAGGTCCTCTCCTGATGGTCCTCCCCAGGGTTCCTGTCCCCTGGGTCACCATCTCCAGGTCCCCAAATCCTGGGTCCCCACCCCCTGATGGCCATCCTCGAGGTTCCTGTCCCCTGGGTCACCATCTCCAGGTCCCCACATCCCATGTGCCCATCCTCAGGTCTCCATCCCTTAAGGTCCCCTGGGTCCCCATGCTCTTGGGTCCCCATCTCTCATGGTTGCCACCCCCAGAGTCACTATCTCCAGGGTCCCCATCTCAAGGTCCCCATTCCCTGGTGGCCTTGTCCCCCAAGTCCCCATGCCCTTGGGTCCCCATCTCTCATGGTTGCCCCCCCCAGAGTCACTATCTCCAGGGTCCCCATCTCAAGGTCCCCATTCCCTGGTGGCCTTGTCCCCCAAGTCCCCATGCCCTTGGGTCCCCATCTCTCATGGTTGCCCCCCCCAGAGTCACTATCTCCAGGGTCCCCATCTCAAGGTCCCCATTCCCTGGTGGCCTTGTCCCCCAAGTCCCCATGCCCTTGGGTCCCCATCTCTCATGGTTGCCCCCCCCAGAGTCACTATCTCCAGGGTCCCCATCTCAAGGTCCCCATTCCCTGGTGGCCTTGTCCCCCAAGTCCCCATGCCCTTGGGTCCCCATCTCTCATGGTTGCCCCCCCCAGAGTCACTATCTCCAGGGTCCCCATCTCAAGGTCCCCATTCCCTGGTGGCCTTGTCCCCCAAGTCCCCATGCCCTTGGGTCCCCATCTCTCATGGTTGCCCCCCCCAGAGTCACTATCTCCAGGGTCCCCATCTCAAGGTCCCCATTCCCTGGTGGCCTTGTCCCCCAAGTCCCCATGCCCTTGGGTCCCCATCTCTCATGGTTGCCCCCCCCAGAGTCACTATCTCCAGGGTCCCCATCTCAAGGTCCCCATTCCCTGGTGGCCTTGTCCCCCAAGTCCCCATGCCCTTGGGTCCCCATCTCTCATGGTTGCCCCCCCCAGAGTCACTATCTCCAGGGTCCCCATCTCAAGGTCCCCATTCCCTGGTGGCCTTGTCCCCCAAGTCCCCATGCCCTTGGGTCCCCATCTCTCATGGTTGCCCCCCCCAGAGTCACTATCTCCAGGGTCCCCATCTCAAGGTCCCCATTCCCTGGTGGCCTTGTCCCCCAAGTCCCCATGCCCTTGGGTCCCCATCTCTCATGGTTGCCCCCCCCAGAGTCACTATCTCCAGGGTCCCCATCTCAAGGTCCCCATTCCCTGGTGGCCTTGTCCCCCAAGTCCCCATGCCCTTGGGTCCCCATCTCTCATGGTTGCCCCCCCCAGAGTCACTATCTCCAGGGTCCCCATCTCAAGGTCCCCATTCCCTGGTGGCCTTGTCCCCCAAGTCCCCATGCCCTTGGGTCCCCATCTCTCATGGTTGCCCCCCCCAGAGTCACTATCTCCAGGGTCCCCATCTCAAGGTCCCCATTCCCTGGTGGCCTTGTCCCCCAAGTCCCCATGCCCTTGGGTCCCCATCTCTCATGGTTGCCCCCCCCAGAGTCACTATCTCCAGGGTCCCCATCTCAAGGTCCCCATTCCCTGGTGGCCTTGTCCCCCAAGTCCCCATGCCCTTGGGTCCCCATCTCTCATGGTTGCCCCCCCCAGAGTCACTATCTCCAGGGTCCCCATCTCAAGGTCCCCATTCCCTGGTGGCCTTGTCCCCCAAGTCCCCATGCCCTTGGGTCCCCATCTCTCATGGTTGCCCCCCCCAGAGTCACTATCTCCAGGGTCCCCATCTCAAGGTCCCCATTCCCTGGTGGCCTTGTCCCCCAAGTCCCCATGCCCTTGGGTCCCCATCTCTCATGGTTGCCCCCCCCAGAGTCACTATCTCCAGGGTCCCCATCTCAAGGTCCCCATTCCCTGGTGGCCTTGTCCCCCAAGTCCCCATGCCCTTGGGTCCCCATCTCTCATGGTTGCCCCCCCCAGAGTCACTATCTCCAGGGTCCCCATCTCAAGGTCCCCATTCCCTGGTGGCCTTGTCCCCCAAGTCCCCATGCCCTTGGGTCCCCATCTCTCATGGTTGCCCCCCCCAGAGTCACTATCTCCAGGGTCCCCATCTCAAGGTCCCCATTCCCTGGTGGCCTTGTCCCCCAAGTCCCCATGCCCTTGGGTCCCCATCTCTCATGGTTGCCACCCCCAGAGTCACTATCTCCAGGGTCCCCATCTCAAGGTCCCCATTCCCTGGTGGCCTTGTCCCCCAAGTCCCCATGCCCTTGGGTCCCCATCTCTCATGGTTGCCACCTCCAGGGTCACCTTCCCCAGGTCCACCATTTCTGGTGACCCTGTCCCCTGAGACCCCAATTCCAGGGTCCCCATGTCCTTGGGTCCCCATCTCTTGTGGTTGCCATCCCCAGGTCCCCCATCTCCAGGTCCTCATTCCCTGGAGACATTGTCCCCTGGGTCCCCATGTCTTTGGGTCCCCACCTCTCATGGTTGTCACCCCCAGGGTCACTATCTCCAGGTCCCCCATCTCCAGGTCCCCCTTCTCTGGTGACATTGTCCTCTGCGTCCCCAATTCCTTGGGTCCCCATCTCTCATGGTTGTCACCTCCAGGGAGACCATCCCCAGGTCCCCACTCTCTGGTGACATTGTCCCCTTGGTCCCCAAATTCAGGGTCCCCACCTCTCATGGTTGCCACCTCCAAGGTCCCCCATCTCCAGGTCCTCATTCCCTGGAGACATTGTCCCCTGGGTCCCCAAGTCCTTAGGTCCTCATCTCCAGGTCCCCATTCCTTGGTGACCCTGTCCTCTGGGTCCCCATCCTTGGGTCCCCATATCCTTGGGTCCCCATCTCTTGTGGTTGCCACCCCCAGGTCCTCCATCTCCAGGTCCCCCATCTCTGGTGACCCTGTCCCCTTGGTCCCCAATCCCTTGGGTCCCCATCTCTCATGGTTGACACCCCCAAGTCCTCCATCTCCAGGTCCCCCATCTCTGGTGACCCTGTCCCCTTGGTCCCCAATCCCTTGGGTCCCCATCTCTCGTGGTTGCCACCCCCAGGTCACCTCTCATGGTTGTCACCCCCAGGGTCACTATCTCCAGGTCCCCCATCTCCAGGTCCCCCTTCTCTGGTGACATTGTCCTCTGCGTCCCCAATTCCTTGGGTCCCCATCTCTCATGGTTGTCACCTCCAGGGAGACCATCTCCAGGTCCCCCTTCTCTGGTGACATTGTCCTCTGCGTCCCCAATTCCTTGGGTCCCCATCTCTCATGGTTGTCACCCCCAGGGTCACTATCTCCAGGTCCCCCCTCTCTGGTGGCCTTGTCCCCTGGGTCGCCATGTCCTTGGGTCCCCATATCCTTGGGTCCCCATATCCTTGGGTCCCCATATCCTTGGGTCCCCATATCCTTGGGTCCCCATATCCTTGGGTCCCCATATCCTTGGGTCCCCATATCCTTGGGTCCCCATATCCTTGGGTCCCCATATCCTTGGGTCCCCATATCCTTGGGTCCCCATATCCTTGGGTCCCCATATCCTTGGGTCCCCATATCCTTGGGTCCCCATATCCTTGGGTCCCCATATCCTTGGGTCCCCATATCCTTGGGTCCCCATATCCTTGGGTCCCCATATCCTTGGGTCCCCATCTCTTGTGGTTGCCACCCCCAGGTCCTCCATCTCCAGGTCCCCCTTCTCTGGTGGCCTTGTCCCCTGGGTCCCCATGTCCTTGGGTCCCCATCTCTCATGGTTGTCACCTCCAGGGAGACCATCTCCAGGTCCCCACTCCCTGGTGACATTGTCCCCTGGGTCCCCAATTCCAGGGTCCGCATCTCTCATGGATGCCACCTCCAGGTCCCCCATCTCCAGGTCCCCCTTCTCTGGTGGCCTTGTCCCCTGGGTCCCCATGTCCTTGGGTCCGCATCTCTCGTGGATGCCACCTCCAGGTCCCCCATCTCCAGGTCCCCCTTCTCTGGTGGCCTTGTCCCCTGGGTCCCCATGTCCTTGGGTCCCCATCTCTTGTGGTTGCCACCCCCAAGGTCCCAATCTCCAGGTCCCAGTTCCTTGGTGACATTGTCCCCTGGGTCCCCATGTCCTTGGGTCCGCATCTCTCGTGGATGCCACCTCCAGGTCCCCCATCTCCAGGTCCCCCTTCTCTGGTGACATTGTCCCCTTGGTCCCCAATTCCAGGGTCCCCATCTCTCATGGTTGCCACCTCCAGGGTCACCTTCCCCAGGTCCCCCATCTCTGGTGACCCTGTCCCCTGAGTCCCCAATTCCAGGGTCCCCATGTCCTTGGGTCCCCATCTCTCATGGTTGCCACCTCCAGGGTCACCTTCCCCAGGTCCCCCATCTCTGGTGACTCTGTCCCCTGAGTCCCCAATTCCAGGGTCCCCATGTCCTTGGGTCCCCACCTCTCATGGTTGCCACCTCCAAGGTCCCCTTCCCCAGGTCCTCATTCCCTGGTGGCCTTGTCCCCCAAGTCCCCATGCCCTTGGGTCCCCATCTCTCATGGTTGCCACCTCCAGGGTCACCTTCCCCAGGTCCACCATTTCTGGTGACATTGTCTTCTGCGTCCCCAACCCCTTGGGTCCCCATCTCTCGTGGTTGCCACCCCCAGGTCCCCCATCTCCAGGTCCCCATGACCCAGGTCACCATCCCCACCAGCCACGGGGTCCCTGTGCCCCCCACCCCGTCCCCGGTGTCCCCATCCTCCCCGGTGCCACCACCCGTGTCCCTGCTCACCTGTGGCCAGCTGCAGCGCCAGGCAGGTAGCCAGGAGGGCCGGGCAGGACGGTGACGCCATGGGGACCAGGTGGCCACCTGCAGCCGGGCGGGGGTTGGGGGGCGTTGACGTCGGGGTGAAGGACCAGGGCTGGCACCTCTGTGTCCTTGTCCCTTGTGTCCCCATGGTCCCATGTCCCCATCATCCCTGTCCCCATCTTGGTGTCCCCATGTCCCTGTCCTCATCCCTGTCCCCATCTTGGTGTCCCCTGGTGTCCCCATGTCCCTCTGTCCTCATCCCTGTCCCATCTGGGGGTCCCCTGGTGTCCCCATGTCCCCATCCCTGTCGCCATCTGGGGCTCCCCTTCCCCTGGTGTCCCCATGTCCCTGTCCCCGTCTTGGGGTCCCCTGGTGTCCCCATGTCACTGTCCTCATCCCTGTCCCCATCTTGGGGTCCTCTGGTGTCCCCATGTCCCTCTGTCCTCATCCCTGTCCCCATCTTGGGGTCCCCATTCCCCTGGTGTCCCCATCCCTGTCCCATCTCGGGATCCTCTGGTGTCCCCATGTCCTTGTCCCCGTCCCTGTCCCCATCTTGGGGTCCCCATGTCCCTGTCCCCATCCCTGTCCCATCTGGGGCTCCCCATGTCCCTGTCCCCATGTCCCTGTCCCATCTGGGGCTCCCCTGGTGTCCCCATGTCCCTGTCCCCGTCCCTGTCCCATCTTGGGGTCCCCTGGTGTCCCCATGTCCCTGTCCTCATCCCTGTCCCCAGCTGGGGGTCCCCTGATGTCCCCATCTAGGGGTCCCCTGATGTCCCCATGTCCCTGTCCCCATCCCTGTCCCCATCTGGGGGTCCCCTGGTGTCCCCATGTCCCTGTCCCCATCTTGAGATCCTCTGGTGTCCCCATGTCCCTGTCCCCTTCCCTGTCCCCAGCTGGGGGTCCCCTGGTGTCCCCATGTCCTTGTCCCCATCTTGGGGTCCCCTGGTGTCCCCATGTCCCTGTCCCCATCCCTGTCCCCATCTTGGGGTCCCCTGGTGTCCCCATGTCCCCATCCCTGTCACCATCTGGGGGTCCTCTTCCCCTGGTGTCCCCATCCCCTGGGTCCCCATCCTCTGGGACCCCTTTCCTGTCCCCATCCCCATGTCCCCATTCCTGGGGTCCCCTTGTCCCTCTCCCCATTCCTATCCCCAACCCCTGGTGTCCTCATGTCCCTGCCCCCATTCCTGTCCCCATCTGGGGGTCCCCATCTGGGGGTCCCCATCCCCATGTCCCCATCTCTCTCCCCACCCCAGGGTCCCCTTCCCCTGGGGTCCCCATGTCCCTGTCCCCATCCCTGTCCCCACCCCAAGGTCCCCATCCCTTGGGGTCCCCATCCCCTTGGGACCCCTTTCCTGTCCCCATTCCCTGGGGTCCTCATCCCCATATCCCCATCTCTGTCCCCACCCCAGGGTCCCCTTCTCCTGGGACCCCATTCCTGTCCCC
>NW_015091489.1:4875-5422 GCF_001431845.1 Calidris pugnax | reverse complement strand
TGCTTGTACCTCACTGCCTGCTCCCTGCCTGCTCCTGCCTGCACTGAACCCTGCCTGCACCCTGCCTGCTCCTCCCTGCCTGCACCCAGCCCTGCCTGCTCTGAGCCCTCCCTGCCTGCTCCTGCCTGCCTACAGCAACCCCTGCCTGCTCCTGCCTGCACCAACTGAGCCCTCCCTGCCTGCTCCTGCCTGCACTGAGTCCTCCCTGCCTGCTCCTGCCTGCCTACAGCAACCCCTGCCTGCTCCTGCCTGCACTGAGCCCTGCCTGCTCTGAACCCTCCCTGCCTGCTCCTGCTTGCACCCAGCCCTCCCTGCCTGTTCCTGCCTGCACTGAGCTCTGCCTGCACCTCCCTGCCTGCTCTGACCCCCCCCTGCCTGCCTGCTCCCGCCTGCCTCCATCTCCCTACCTGCCTGCTCCTGCCTGCACTGAACCCTGCCTCCATCTCTCTTCCTGCCTGCTCCTGCCTGCTCTGCCTGCACCTACCTGCATCCCCTGCCTGCTCCTGCCTGCTCTGAACCCTCCCTGCCTGCTCCTGCCTGCACTGAG
>NW_015091489.1:2983-3857 GCF_001431845.1 Calidris pugnax | reverse complement strand
CCCTGCCTGCACTGAGCCTTCCCTGCCTCTCCCTACCTGCTCCTGCCTGCACCCAGCCCTCCCTGCCTGCTCCTTCCTTCATTGACCCCTGCCTGTACCTCACTGCCTGCTCCCTGCCCACCCTGAGTCCTGTCTGCCCTGCCTGCTCCTGCCTGCACCTCCCTGCCTGCACAGAACCCTGCCTGCACCTCCCTGCATCCCCTGCCTGCTTCTGCCTGCATCTCCTTGTCTGTCCTGCCTGCACCGAACCCTGCCTGCTCTGAGCCCTCCCTGCCTGCACTGAACCCTGCCTGCCCCTCCCTGCCTGCTCCTGCCTGCCTACAGCAACCCCTGCCTGCCCCTGCCTTCATCTCCTTGCCTGCCCTGCCTGCACTGAGTCCTCCCTGCCTCTTCCTGCCTGAACTGAGCCCTCCCTGCCTGCATCTCCCTACCTGCCTGCTCCTGCCTGCACCTACCTGCATCCCTTGCCTGCTCCTGCCTGCACACAGCCCTGCCTGCTCCCACCTGCCTGCTCCTGCCTGTACTGAACCCTCCCTGCCTGCTCCTGCCTGTTCCTGCCTGCTCCTGCCTGCACCTCCCTGCCTGCACCTACCTGCATCCCCTGTCTGCTCCTGCCTGCACTGAGCCCTGCCTGTTCCAAGCCTTCTCTGCCTGCTCCCGCCTGCATCCCCTGCCTGCTCTGAGCTCTCCCTGCCTGCACCCAGCCCTGCCTGCACCTCCCTGCATCCCCTGCCTGGTCCCTGCCTGCACCTCCCTGCCTGCTCCTGCCTAACCAAGCCCTCCCTGCCTGTTCTGCCTGCTCCCACCTGCACCTTCCTGCATCTCCTGCCTTCACTGAGCCATGCCTGCACCTCCCTGCCTGCTCTGAACCCTC
>NW_015091489.1:557-2564 GCF_001431845.1 Calidris pugnax | reverse complement strand
AGGATCAGCGGGGGCGGGGGGTGAGTGTGAGTGTGAGTATGTGTGTGTGAGAGTGTGACCGTGAGTGTGACAGAGTGTGAGAGTGGGTGAGAGAGTGTGGGTGTGTGTGTAAGAGAGAGTGTGTGTGAGAGAGTGTGATTGAGTGTGTGTGTGTGAGAGAGAGTGTGTGTGAGTGTGTGAGAGTGTGTGAGTGTGAGAGTGTGAGCGTGTGTGAGAGTGTGAGTGTGTGTGTGAGAGCATGTGTGAGTGTGTATGAGAGTGTGACTGTGAGTGTGTGAGAGTGGGTGAGAGAGTGTGGGTGTGTGTGTAAGAGAGAGTGTGAGAGAGTGTGATTGAGTGTGAGTGTGTGTGAGTGTGAGAGTGTGAGTGTGAGAGCATGTGTGAGAGTGAGTGTGATTGAGTGTGTGAGTGTGATTGAGTGTGTGTGAGTGTGTGAGAGTGAGTGTGATTGAATGTGAGTGTGTGTGTGAGAGCATGTGTGAGTGTGTGAGTGTGAAAGCATGTGTGAGAGTGTGTAAGAGTGTGTGATTGAGTGAGAGCATAAGAGCGTGTGTGTGAGTGTGTGAGAGTGTGTGTGTGTGATTGTGTGTATGAGTGTGAGAGCATGTGTGAGAGTGTGAGTGTGTGTGATTGAGCCTGTGAGAGTGAGTGTGATTGTGTGTGTGAGAGTGTGAGAGCGTGTGTGTGAGTGGGATTGAGTGTGTGTGAGAGCATGTGTGAGTGTGAGTGTGATTGAGCGTGTGAGAGTGTGTGAGAGTGTGATTGTGTGTGAGTGTGTGAGTGTGATTGTGTGTGTGTATGTGAGAGTGTGACTGAATATGTGAGAGTGTGATTGAGTGTGTGTGTGTGATAGCATGTGTGAGTGTGAGGGGGCGGGGGGTGAGTGTGTGTGTGAGTGTGAGTGTGTGTGTGAGAGACAGTGTGAGTGTGTGAGAGTGTGACCGTGAGTGTGAGAGTGTGTGGGGGGGTGTGTGTAAGAGAGAGTGTGTGAGAGAGTGTGATTGAGTGTGAGTGTGTGTGAGAGCATGTGTGAGTGTGTGAGAGCATGTGTGAGAGTGTGATTGTGTGTGTGTGAGTGTGATTGTGTATGAATGTGTGTGTGAGTGTGATTGTGTGTGTGAGAGACTGTGTGAGAGAGTGTGACCGTGAGTGTGACAGAGTGTGAGAGTGGGTGAGAGAGTGTGGGTGTGTGTGTAAGAGAGAGTGTGTGTGAGAGAGTGTGATTGAGTGTGTGTGTGTGAGAGCATGTGCGAAGAGTGTGTGAGAGTGTGAGTGTGTGTGTGTGAGAGTGTGATTGAGTGTGTGTGTGTGAGAGAGAGTGTGAGTGTGTGTGAGGGAGTGTGTGAGAGTGTGACCGTGAGTGTGAGAGAGTGTGAGAGTGGGTGAGAGAGAGTGTGTGAGTGTGAGAGCAAGTGTAAGTGTGATTGAGTGTGTGAGAGTGAGTGTGAGTGTGAGAGTGTGTGTGAGAGCACATGTGAGTGTGTGTGTGAGTGTGAGTGTGTGTGTGAGTGTGATTCAGTGTGTGTGTGAGTGTGATTCAGTGTGTGAGAGTGTGAGTGTTATTGAGTGTGTGAGAGCATGAGAGCATGTGTGTGAGAGTGTGTGTGATTGAGCCTGTGAGTGTGAGTGTGTGAGAGAGTGTGATTGTGTGTGTGTGTGTGAGTGATTGAGAGTGTGATTGTGTGTGTGTCTGAGTGCATACGCGCGTGTGTGAGTGTGTGTATGCATACGTGTGTGTGAATGTGTCTGCAGACGTGTGTGTCTGAGTGTGTGTGCATATGCATGTGAGAGGGTGTGCATACACGTGTGTGAGTGTGCGCACAGGTGTGTGTCTGAGCGTGCACACACATAGAATCATAGAATCATTCAGGTTGGAAGAGACCCTTGGGATCATCGAGTCCAACCATCTACCCTACTCTACAAAGTCCTCCCCTACACCATGTCCCTCAGTACCCCATCTAAACGGCCCTTAAACACATCCAGGGATGGGGACTCCACCACCTCCCT
>NW_015091489.1:0-547 GCF_001431845.1 Calidris pugnax | reverse complement strand
GATTTGTTTTCCAGCCCCCTCACCAGCTTCGTTGCCCTCCTCTGCACTCGCTCCAGCACCTCCAGATCTCTCTTGGATTGAGGTGCCCAAAACTGGACACAACACTCGAGGTGTGGCCTCACCAGTGCTGAGCACAGGGGCACAATCACCTCCCTACTTCTGCTGGTCACACTATTTTTGATACAAGCCAGGATGCCATTGGCTTTCTTGCCCCCCTGGGCACACGCCGGCTCATATTCAGCCGCTTGTCAACTAGAACCCCCAGGTCTCTTTCCTCCAGGCAGCTCCAGCCACACTTCCCCCAGCCTGTAGCGCTGCAGGGGGTTGGTGTGGCCCAAGGGCAGGACAACCCCATGCAAATATGTAGGCACAAACGTGTGCACGCATGTAAATAGGTGTGCACACACGTGTGTGCGCACAGGCGTGTCCCTGCGTGTGAGCAGGGGTGCGCTTGCACACGTGGCAGTGGCTGTGCACGTCGGCGTGCACTGTGCGTGTGCACCCACATCGGGGGGTGCGTGTGTGCACCTGTACACGTCTGTTTGCA
>NW_015091488.1:0-1073 GCF_001431845.1 Calidris pugnax | reverse complement strand
TCTATGGGGCAGGAGAGATCTATGGGGCAAATCTATGGGGCCGAGGGGGATCTATGGGGCAGAACCATGGGGCAGAGGGGGATCTATGGGGCAGAGAAGGATCTATGGGGCTGTGAGAGGATCTACAGGGCAGTGAGGCAGATCTATGGGGCAAGGACCATCTATGGGGCAAATCTATGGGGCAGGAGAGATCTATGGGGCAGATCCATGGGGCAGAGAAGGATCTATGGGGCAGATCTATGGGGCAGAGAAGGATCTATGGGGCTGTGAGGCAGATCTACAGGTCAGCAGAGCAGATCCATGGGGCAGAGAAGTATCTATGGGGCAGATCTGTGGGGCAGGGGAGATCTATGGGGCAGAACCACAGGGCAAGGACGATCTATGGGGCAGATCTATGGGGCAGACAAGGATCTATGGGGCTGTGAGGCAGATCTACGGAGCAAGGATGATCTATGGGGCAGATCTCTGGGACAAGAACAATCTATGGGGCAAATCTATGGGGCAGGAGAGATCTATGGGGCAAATCTATGGGGCCGAGGGGGATCTATGGGGCAGAACCATGGGGCAGAGGGGGATCTATGGGGCAGAGAAGGATCTATGGGGCTGTGAGAGGATCTACAGGGCAGTGAGGCAGATCTATGGGGCAAGGACCACCTATGGGGCAAATCTATGGGGCAGGAGAGATCTATGGGGCAGATCTATGGGGCAGAGAAGGATCTATGGGGCAGATCTATGGGGCAGAGAAGGATCTATGGGGCTGTGAGGCAGATCTACAGGTCAGCAGAGCAGATCCATGGGGCAGAGAAGTATCTATGGGGCAGATCTATGGGGCAGGGGAGATCTATGGGGCAGAACCACAGGGCAAGGACGATCTATGGGGCAGATCTATGGGGCAGGGAAGGATCTATGGGGCAGAGGGCGATATATGAGGCAGATCTCTGGAGCAAGAACAATCTATGGGGCAGATTTATGGGGCAGGGGAGATCTATGGGGCAGATCTATGGGGCAGGAGAGATCTATGGGGCAGATCTATGGGGCAGAGGGGGATCTATGGGGCAGATCTATGGGGCAGA
>NW_015091487.1:61515-144544 GCF_001431845.1 Calidris pugnax | reverse complement strand
TCTCCACCTCAAAGTGCCTGCTTTCCTCAGCAGGAAACCAAATAAGAGCTGGAATTACAAGTAATGCAGGTGGGCTATGATTTTGACTTTATAATTTCCTTAATTAATATAAATAATAACTTTCAGTTCAGTGAAAACAAGTTTAAAAATTCATAGGATGGAGTACATAAGAGTTAGGTATTTCCTAAAATGCAATTCAGTCATTCACAATATTTGTTGTGGAAACGGAGTTCTTTGCCTCCCAATCCAGGTTCCTGCTATCTATTTGACCCTGCAGGAGAAAGTACAGAACTTGTGTTTAGGATCAAACCTGTGGGTGGAAGGGAGTGTCCTATCATCAGTTTATCCTTGAGGGGTGACAATTTCCCTGCAGGAATGTATGAGACAACGTATCAGGAGAAATCAGCTTTGGTGTCAAGCACCAGGGCTGTGAACCGATAAATGAACTCCAGAGGAGAGAAAAAAAAAGTACAGAATCAAAATGTCCTCATTAGACATATCTGACTATACTTCAAAACAATTTAAGAAAAAGACATAAATGAGTTTCATGGATTCTTATGGATAATGGTGTAAAAGTGGTCAAGAAAAGTGCTGCTGTCACCTTTCTGTTCACTGAGGACCTTCCAACAATCCTAAATCCCACCAAAAGCAAGAAGTAAAATAGAAAAAGTAAATCTAAAGCACCCTCAAGTCTTCTTTGGCATCCAAAACTAAGGTAGGTACCAATAAATCTGAAGTCTTTATATCTGCCCTGGAGGGAACTCCTCTAGAAAGAGCTCCCACTGAACTGATTCTCAACTGCGGGCTCTAAAGCCAGCTCAGAAGCAAAACGTGGGCCTAAATAAACTCAGACCGTTCCTCCTTTTCATGGAAGTCCCAAAAAAAAAAAAAAATCAGTGGGAAATAGGGCTCAGCTTTGTTGAAAGCAGAGCAGTGCTGAGTAAACCTCTGGAGCCACTTTGTAAACAGCCAGAAACATGCAGCGGGTGTTCTGTAAACAGGAGAGTCACGCACCAGCCGGGGACGCCGGGACCCGGGGTTGATATTTAACAGGGTTATATTTTAAACCAGCAAAAAAGGCTCACAGCTACTGTCACCGCAGCCCCATGGCACCAACCAGAAAACTTCAGAAAAAAAAAAAAAAAAAGAGCCCCGTCTCTGGTTTGGTGACGCCGTTTGAGAGCTTGACACGACAAAATAAATTGGAGAAAAAAAAAATCAATAAGTCTTCTCCTACAATATGACAGGCCAATTTATGCAAAGTCCATCCTTAATCCTCACGAATAAACTGAGGAATTTTAATTCACCTCGAGTGTGCAAGTCTCTAAAAAAAAAAAAAAAAAAAAAAAAAAAAAAAAAAAAAAGAGCCCCGTCTCTGGTTTGGTGACGCCATTTGAGAGCTTGACACGACAAAATAAATTGGAGAAAAAAAAATCAATAAGTCTTCTCCTACAATATGACAGGCCAATTTATGCAAAGTCCATCCTTAATCCTCACGAATAAACTGAGGAATTTTAATTCACCTCGAGTGTGCAAGTCTCAACTCAGTGCAACAGACATAAATACAAATATTTAGGCCTGCCTTGTTTGCTTCTTTCTGCTGCACACTTGCTCCATTAACATACTTTAAGAAGGAATTAAGTAGATCATGTGAGTGATCTCCCTGACCTTCAGAGCTCGGGAGACTTAAGAGTTATACTTACTCAAAGCAATATTACACGATTTATCCAAATAAATTCTCCTCTTACTTTTGATGAGCTTTCTTATTTTCCTTCATAAAGTGATCTGAGTGTCTCACCATCCCTCCCTAAAAAAAAAAAAAAAAAAAAAAAAAAAAAAAAAAAAAAGAGCCCCGTCTCTGGTTTGGTGACGCCATTTGAGAGCTTGACACGACAAAATAAATTGGAGAAAAAAAAATCAATAAGTCTTCTCCTACAATATGACAGGCCAATTTATGCAAAGTCCATCCTTAATCCTCACGAATAAACTGAGGAATTTTAATTCACCTCGAGTGTGCAAGTCTCAACTCAGTGCAACAGACATAAATACAAATATTTAGGCCTGCCTTGTTTGCTTCTTTCTGCTGCACACTTGCTCCATTAACATACTTTAAGAAGGAATTAAGTAGATCATGTGAGTGATCTCCCTGACCTTCAGAGCTCGGGAGATTTAAGAGTTATACTTACTCAAAGCAATATTACATGATTTATCCAAATAAATTCTCCTCTTACTTTTGATGAGCTTTCTTATTTTCCTTCATAAAGTGATCTGAGTGTCTCACCATCCCTCCCCCAGCAACAAAACTCAGTTTAACAACTCTGTCTCCAAATTCTGTCTCTCCGACTGCACCTTAAAAGAAACTAAACAAATAAATTCTCCTCTTACTTTTGATGAGCTTTCTTATTTTCCTTCATAAAGTGATCTGAGTGTCTCACCATCCCTCCCCCAGCAACAAAACTCAGTTTAACAACTCTGTCTCCAAATTCTGTCTCTCCGACTGCACCTTAAAAGAAACTAAATTACTGTAAAAAAACCTCAAAGTGCCACACAGATTAATTACTGTAAAAAAACCTCAAAGTGCCACAAAAAGAAAGATCTGGCAAATTGACCACAGCTCTAAGCTGCTCTTACAAATTGCTCTGTGACACACTTAAAACTCCTGAGCTCTTTTAGGCTGGAAGGGAATCTAAAAATGAGAATTGTTAATAGAATGAGTCCTTTTGCAGGTTTCCTGGACACTGTGTGTTTTCTGTAGAAACAAACTCCTTCAAGCCTGTTCTTGGTTTCACTGATATAAACCAAAAGTGACATTGTAGGACTTCTACGCTAAGGGCTTCTGAATGTTCACTTTTAATTTTTGCAGATGTAAGATCAATAAATATCGCATACCCTGACTAACCTTTGCTATTTTTCAGTCAAAATGTCTATTTTTGATAGTGTACATAGCCTAGCCCAATACTGAGTTTAAACAGTTCCCCAAATTCTCCTCTTTTAGAGAATTCAAGATAGTTCTGGTTTTCCAAAAGCTAAGAACCGCTAAAGAAAATTTTAAGATCTTTAAATAGAAAATCTAAAACTTAACACAATCCTGCATTAGCAGTGCAAGTTTCTCAGTAACTTCAGTAAAATATGGACCTAAAACGAGGAAGAAAAGCTTTCAAATACCTGCAAGCTAGAGGGTAAGGCTGGCTAGTGTATTTAGGGAACCTTCATATCTGTAATTAACATGCAAAAATGTCAAGAATTTTTTTACAAAAAGATCAGCATGGATTACAGCATGGATTCTGAACGCAGTTTCCCAAACCTAAATTCAACAGATTTCTGTAAAACTACAGATTTGCAGTAAGAGTTAAACCTCTAATTGATTTTTTTTTAATCTTACCATTATCTTATATTAATTGTAAATTGAAAAGATGCAATGTCACCAAGCACTTTGACAAAAAAAACCCCCAACAGATTAGATCATTAAAGATTATTGTCAGATGGAAACAGCATTGTTTGCATATCTGGATTGTTACTAGCCAAGATCTGCTAAGTCACAGGTTATAAGTGTTTGCATATCTGGATTGTTACTAGCCAAGTTAACAACTCATCTGCTAAGTCACAGGTTATAAATAATAAGGTTCTGAGGTTCTTATTTGCATTAAAAGCCAGCATTAGAAGAATATAAGTAATATAAACTTCTACTTACCTGAACATTTCCAAAACATTTTATGTCTTCGTGTCACAAAAGCCATCTTTGTTTTTACCCCGTTAACCCCGGGGAGGGGCAGGCAGGGGAGGGGGAACCAGGCTGCAGCTCGTTACTCTGATTGTCCTTGCTTGCACCTGTGGTGGGTTCTTCTCCACCTGCGCCAAGGAAACAATCAAAAGCACATGCAGTAAGTTTTATGGAAGGTTAACAATTGCTGAACACCATCATCTTTGGCAGGCAGAATTCCATACTTTTGGTCAAACTCCTATAAGAGTTAGATCTTCCCAAACCTCATTGTATTAACTAATTAGCTAATTTTTTTCCAGCAGATGATTAGCATGCACAGGAGGGGATGAAGTCTGAGGGACCCTGCAGATTCACCTATTGAACTGAAGTGATATCTGCTTATGACAATCTGTATTCAGCCTTTGTTTTGAAGAAAAAACATCAGAGGAAAAACCCTACAGTGGCCTAACTCTTCTCCTGGCTTTGGATGTGTTTTAACTTCTCAAGCAAACAGAAAGAACTTTCACCTCGTACCAATGAAGAGAAAAGTCCACAGAGGATGGGAAGCTAAAGCGAAAATGGTTTTGGCAAAAATTGTTATGGAACGAGGAAGGATGCAATATGAACTTTTCCAAATTACTTACAGAGATTTTTTGAACATTGCTTCATTAAGTGCAGTGTACCAGTAGAAAGCACTATCTACAAGAGCCTTTTCCATCTTTAATTATATTTATTGTGTAATCATAAAATGATGAGATGTGATGATCTTTTGTCTACATAAACTGATAGCATCTTTCTCATCTCAAAATAGGTGTTCATTGTTTTAATTTCCTATGGGGAAATGGCATTTCCTTACCCTGGCATGCCTTATTACGTGATGTAACAATCCAGCTCATTCAAATTATTCCAAGTTATCTAATTTTCCTTATCTACTGAAATTAGCCTGAAAACGTGATAAATAAAAGAATCAAACTTTTATAGTTACTGAATACTACTCAGAACTGTAAAGAAATTCTTGCAGAAGCCATAGAGTGAGAAGACAAGAGGTCTCTGTTTCTGCTATTGAAATGAGAGGAAATTTGGGATTTATTTTCTTTTTAAATCTGGAATCTTATATTAATTCTATTTTGTGCCTTTGCCTGAGTCACTATAATGAAGCATCTTCACCAGATCATGGTGAGCCCCAGGATTCATAGTCTAGAGGGAGACCCTGGCAAACAGACACCATGAAAGCATGAGATACACTTTCAACTCCCATGGAGCACCACAAGAGCTTCAGGAAGCAGATTTTAGGCTGATTCAAAAGAAAAACATTGGGGTTTTGTGGTACACTGAAAGTAAACACATTGTTTCAGAGATGGCAATGTAAAGATTTTAGTTTCAAGCAGAAGCAGCTTTGCAGGTAGGAGTGACCAGGCTGGGAAAAATGTTTGCTTTATATTTACTTATTAAAACAGAATTTTATTTATCTCCCCTCCCATGAAAAGCTAAAAAATAAGCCTTGCCATATTGCTGGAACTCTCAGAAAAAAGTGGACCTGGGAACACTTAGATTCCTACGGCTAGGGGTGTCCTGCTTGGATGCTCAGGACTCTACAGAGTCGAGGCTTTTACCCACAGATGGATCAACTCAAAAGCCCACAGGATTTCTCCAGCTTAACTGGAATATATTTCTTTTTTTTAATATGGATTTTGAAGTAACAGAAAAGATGATGGTAAGTGATTATTTTCTGATTAGAATGGAAAAAAAAATGAATAAAATGGAATTAATGTCTCCATTTTGGTTCAATTTTGAGTGAACCATGTATAGTTTTGCACTTAAAACATTAGAAAAGATGATGGTAAGTGATTATTTTCTGATTAGAATGGAAAAAAAAATGAATAAAATGGAATTAATGTCTCCATTTTGGTTCAATTTTGAGTGAGCCATGTATAGTTTTGCACTTGAAACATTAAAAAAAAAAAAAGGTTAAAATTTTTCAGAAATTAATGAAATTATAAGGTGAAAAATACCATTAGAAAGCTGAATCAAAATGTATTCTAATAAATCAGGGTAACAGATAACACACTGGATAAAACAAGCTTTCAGATAGAGAACTGAAAAGCAAAGGTAGGAGCAAAGATTTTCCTGATACGGAGGTTGGCATTTTTGTGTTAAAACCATGGAAGAGAACTCAAAAACAATCAATGCTGACAGAATGCTAAGTACTTTGAAAAGAATTCCATTACTTCTTTGATATTTTTAGATTTAATTAAGCTGAGTTGATTTCCACAATATTTTCCTACCCAAAGCAAAGTCCCTCTGACGTGATAGTAAACATCTGATGAAACCTTTCCTTCTCGGTGCATGTCAACATGTAATTACAGTTTAATATGGGCCACTTGAGAGGAGAAGAACTCTATTTAAATAATGTAAACAAAACCTGATACAGCAAAGTTATATATGTCTTGTGTAGAACTAATAAAAAGACGTCGTTCTTTTGATTTCCTTCTGGGGTGTGGGTTCAAACTGTCTCAAAATGTTAATCTAAACGTTGAACTGGAGCGCCCTCCCATCTCCCCACACCATCCCCAATCCACATCATGACTAGAGAGCATTTCCAGCTGTTGCTGATACAGTAAAAGGACCATTGTGAATTCATACTATTTTTCAAGCCATATATATATGTGAAGGAGCATGGGTAATATTCCCAAGACAATTTCCTTCGGTGATTTTTTTTTTTTGCTTTGAAAGTTGTACTCAATTTTCACTCTTCTTACTGGCAGTGAATAGAGAAGTTGCCACGTGAAGAATGCCGAGGGTACCGTATGAATGTTTGCTTAACGACACACGCTTGGATTTCGGGAGAGTGAGAAAGTGCTATGGAAGAGTTATCAAACGTTACGTCACCCCAAAACATACGTGGCTTGTCTGAAGTCTCGTTCTCTCAACCTGCCACTTCCAACTATTTTCTTTATCTCCTTGCCCCAGCTCACACAAGGATCCCCAAGAGGGGGAAGTAAAACACAGTCTGTTGAGCTACAACTTGTGCCATTCACGTGGGCCAAAGGAACACCTTGCAGGTGTTTTAACCTTATAAGTTTAAGAAGTACAACTTATTTCTGTAAAGCTCAAAACATAACAAAGGTGCCATTCACGTGGGCCAAAGGAACACCTTCAGGTGTTTTAACCTTACAGGTTAAGAATGGATGGCTGAACTCGATGATCCCAAGGGTCTCTTCCAGCCTAGATAATTCTGTGATTCTGTGATCTCAAATCATAACAGTCTAATCAAGGAATTATTATTAGCCCAGATCTGATACTTACAGGGTGAAAAAAAGAGAAAAATCAAAGAATATTATTATAGAAAAAAGCTTCCAAAATACTAGTTAAAATTGAGTTCACATATTTCCTAGTATCTATGTTTTATTTTTGGTGTTATCTCACCCTTCATGTGGGAGAGGACTAAGGTTTACAGTGGAAGCTGGTGACTGCTTTCCACTCTTCTCTAGGAGGAGTGTGATGATGAAGTTTTCTTCCTCCCCTCTGAGGGCCATTCATCATCATGATGTGGTTTCTAAGATGCTCTACAAGTTGCTCGTGTCGCTGGTTTTACAGCTCCAGGCTACAACCAACATTTTCTATATTTTCTATACATTTCTATGTGTTACAACATATTGGATGCTTCTCCCCTGTTCTCTTTGCAGTCCCTAACCCTGGTTTTGACCAGCCCCAAGGCTGCATTTCTGTGGTGACCAGTGACCCACCACTCAGAGTGCTTTATGGCACCGGGGGGTTTTGACCAGCCCCAAGGCTGCATTTCTGTGGTGACCACTGACCCACCACGCAGAGTGGTTTATGGCACCGGGACCTCTACTATAATTTAAAAGGCTTCCATTGTCATCCCCCCATCTCCTCTACTCTATTTTATTCCAGGGTCACACATAGTTCATTCTACATAGAATAACTTTATGATATTATTACCTATTATTAAAATATACACCCAACAGTAAGCACGCTACATTTTATTCCAGGGTCACACATAGTTCATTCGACATAGAATAACTTTATGATATTATTACCTATTATTAAAATATACCCAACAGTAAGCACTACCACGAAATGGCACAAAGTTAAGCAAAAGATAGAACAAATTATTCCCGTAATTGCCGTAAGAGCTAAACAAGCTAAAACAAACTTCCAGGAAGACGGAGACAAGGTCCAGACAGAGCCTGATAAACCCGAGGCTGAGGCCGTTAGCTCAAACACAAAGATGTGTGGCATTTTTCTAGCACTGGAAACACCCTCTTTATGGGGCTACAAGGCTCCATGAGGGTTACACGGATGGTAGTGGGAAGCTAAATCCCCTATGTCCTCCTGCACTTCTGATAGGCCTGTCCTGGACTATGTGTGATTTACTGTCACTGACGTTGGTAACGTGGTGGTACAGAAGCAAACACAGATTATAAAGTTCATAGTGAGAAGTGTTTTGGCACAACAGCCAGGGTTTTCCCGAAAACATACAACAGAAGGACAACCCACGTCCAGAACCTGGGTCCTGAGTACAACAAGAACCCAAACCTATTGGACTATCTCACTAGGCCAAAAATCAAAAGACAAAAAATAAAAGCATGCAACGTTGCTCCTACCAAACAAAAGGTCAGCAACAGCATCTTTAAATACACAGGAAATATTTATATTTTCAAAACTATTAGGAAATGTATAAAAAGCACACTGCAACAAGTTCTACCTGGGCAGCAGGAAAGCACAAATAAAGCATGTCCAGCAGTTGCTGTTGGGCCTACAGCACCACCTAGTGTGTTCTGCAACTGCTCCCAGGAGAAGCTGGCTTATTTTTCACTTGTGTTTGCCTTTAGAATTGAAATCAAGTCACTTTCTTTTCATTTTTCATAATTTTTGTAAATTCTGTTGTAAAACTGCAGCCCGAGTTTCATTAAATGAATGGATTTTGAGTCCAGAAGAACAGGTTCTGTATTATTACACTGACTTCATCTCTGGTGCCAAGACAGGACCTACTCCATGGGACAACGGAAGGACCTAGAAGACCTTCTTTTCCTCTGACCCTCTCTTTAAGGAAATGCACATGTTTTTCTTCAGGCGTGGAAGGAGGGATCAGGTCTGCAAGAACTAAGGACACCCAGCTGTAGGACTGTCTTCCCCACAGAAGCCCCCAAACATGGGCTCTCCAGGTCTTCAGCCTCCTCAAGAAGTGAGAGGACACTCTCTATTTATCCTGAGCATTCTGAGAGACTGTGGAATAAACCCCCTGCTGAGCAATTAGGGTTGTGGTTTTTTTTTTCCCTGTAGAACAGGATAATCCTAGATAACCCCCGGCACAATTTGATAATGATACTTGATAATGATAAATTGCCTTTCATATCTTTTTCTCTGATTGCAACGCACTAGATAACCCCCGGCACAATTTGATAATGATACTTGATAATGATAAATTGCCTTTCATACCTTTTTCTCTGATTGCAACGCACAGATGAGGGAGGACAACGGAAGGTCTGGATAGGGAAGGCAGGTTATTTATTTACATACTTATCAAGAAGGAAAACCAGTGCCAGAATTAAAAAGGAAGAACAGGCACAGTGATTAAGCAAGCCTCTGAATTTTCACATATTTGTGAAGTCGCCGTTCAGTTGTATCACCAAACTACCTCCACATTGGACATCGATGTATTGGTGTCATTTTTTGTTTGCTTTTCATCTGAGAGAATAACCAGAAGGACTGGAAAACTGCTACCTTATCAAGAAGGAAAACCAGTGCCAGAATTAAAAAGGAAGAACAGGCACAGTGATTAAGCAAGCCTCTGAATTTTCACATATTTGTGAAGTCGCCGTTCAGTTGTATCACCAAACTACCTCCACATTGGACATCGATGTATTGGTGTCATTTTTTGTTTGCTTTTCATCTGAGAGAATAACCAGAAGGACTGGAAAACTGCAACCTTATCAAGCATTCCATGGCCTATTTTTATATATATATAAAATATATCATTTTTTTAAAATGTATTAAAATGTATAAAAATATTTATACAATATTATGCATTTATAAAAAATATTATAAAAATATTAAATATATCTAAAAATTTAGACGTTGAAGAGACCCATTGAAATCCAGTATATAAATGCTAATTTGAAGTCATCTAATCTAATTCATGCCATTGCAACAGAGGAGAATAAGATTGCACAAGACTTTCTTTTCCTTGCACTCCTATCTCACTGAGTGAATTTATTGCTGAACATAAAAGCTGCCCAAAAAATTGCTATTTCTCCTTACACTCCTTATGTAGAGCTTTGCTTTGTTGCTGTACGTTGTTCAAACCCGATACTGAAGACAGAAGTAGTCAGGTTTGTAGATTATGGGGTTTTGCCTTGAAGAAAAGCAAAACCAGCTGCAAATGGGAGGAGCTACCAATCTTTGCACAATCACCTTCTGATGAAAGCACCTTTCCAGGAAATAAAACATCCTCCTGACTGTAGACTATAATGGGCTATAGTGGGACCAGTCTCCTTCCCCTCTGTGGTAACTGGGTCTCTGTGCCGCAGGGATTCCCATACTTAAGGCACAAGAGCCAGGCTGGATGTGTGACCTCACAAGAAAGACATTTCCCATGGGAAGCCCCGAGGTCTTGGTTTTGTTCACTGTGTCACTCCTGTGCTTATTTTCAGTGCCTCTAAGGAAATTGCTCCAAGGAAGGCTTACCAAAGAATCCCAGATGTGGTCTCCTCCGTCCAATGGAATTTGCTTCATCACAAAGCTACAAAGCTGAAGTTCTTCAACTTTCTCAACTATAAACATCTGTCATTGACAAACCCCTGAATAAATAAAGACCAAAGACAGCCCGAATATGTAAAGGGAAAATTACAAACCCGACTGTAATTGCATTCATCACAATCAGCTGTACCTGCACTCCTTTTTTCATCACCAATCATAAATTTATGGAGCAATAGTTTTCCACCAAGCTGTTAAACGCTTTAATGTAAGATTTTTTTAATACAATTCCAAAGTTTATATTAGCAAGCTAAAACAAGCCTGAACTTTATAACCCAACAGGAACCCAGAATGAGAATTGCAATACTACTACTTGTAATTCAGATTTTAAGAAAGGATTCCAAGAGGTTCATTAAGAGATACCCTTGGTTTTATTTTATTGGACAAGGAGCCTGGCAGGTCAAGAACATGTAATAAAATATAAAACCAAAATCTAATTAAATTTTACTCTTAGCAGCAAAATAGGATGCTGTGTTATTTATGCAGAGCAGTATGTACTCACATCTGGCTTCAGTTACATCCAGTACATGTGGGTCGCTGGATGGTGACCTCTCCCAACTCCGTAGATGGTGACACCACCGCTTGGCCCCACCTGAGCCAGTCACCTCCATGTCCCTCCAGAGCTCCGAAAGAGTGTGTTTTACAATGAGATTAGTCATGCCAGAGAAATGCCTGCTTCTTTCTTCTGCCTGTAAATGAAGCCAGATGACTAATTCTGATGACGGTATCTGTATTATGGATGTCAATATTTGGTCAGAGAAATCCCAAACCAACCATCTTTCCTCCTTGTGCCATTCCGTCAGCAGGAATAGCCATTTTTTCTGGCTTGAAAACATACAGGATTTAACATCTGTGACTGGGGAGCAAAGTATCTTTTACCTTACACATTATTAGTGTGTCTTAGAAATATCAGTTTGAATCGGGAGTGGCAGTTGTCAATAAAAATATAATTTCTATGGGCCTTTAATTATTTTTTTTAAAGTATGAATTTCTGGGAACTGTGTACACCACGTTTTGCTGACAATAGTATTGGGATGTTCCTTTGTGCTACCATGATTCATGAAATGATCACAGGATGAAATAAACAGCAGTACCTGCTTCTCAGTAAAACAGAACTAAATTGCATAGTTCTGTTTAAAAAAGAAGATATATGTAAAAGTTAAGAGATCAATTGACTTCAGCAGCCCATCAATGTTCAATCTCTGAGTCTCCAAACATTTTTTAAACTAATATGTTTTAACATGAAGGAACGTTTTCCTACGGAAAAAGAAAAAAACAACAATCCAAACTAAAAAAAAAAACCTAAAGCCAACAACAAAAAGTCAACACATTTTGAGAAATGGGATGAAAATCTTCCTTAAGGTTGAAAGCTGAAAAATACAGGGGTTCAGAACAACAAAGTTGTTTCAAATATGGCAATGTTTAGGAAAAATAGTTCAGGGGATATAAATTATATGAAATATTTAAAGACATAATTATTCTTTCATCTACATCGCTATCCAAATTCTAATTAAATTAAGGATTTGGAGAAAACTGTCTGAAGCGAGTACCAAGTAGGTTAAGATGCTCAAAAGTTGATAGGCAATAATTTATACATTATCAGACATTATCTTTCTTTTAAAATGTAAAGCAGGAGTTGGTGAGATGTAGGAGGAATAGAGCGATAAGAAAAAATACAGTTGTATCTACTTGGAAATTCTAATTTAAATTAACATGTCTGCAGACTACGTGATGATATAAAGGGTAGAACAAGACCATACCCTAATCGTACACTAGCACTTTTTTTTCATAGGGGTTGCAGAAATATCTGGCTTGTGGCAAGGCACCAAATAAAGAAAAGCGATTAATCAATCAAAGGAAGCTGAAGTAAAGACCGAAAACGGCTGTACAACCAAAATTAAACCCAGCAGCAATTTTTATCATGCATAAATGAGACGCGTACACACAATAAGCCCTGGAGAACATATTCATCAAAAGAGACAGAAGACAAAAACAAAGAAACAGACGTAAAGTGCAAGATAACATTTAGAGTTACTCGCGATGTTGTGATGATAAAATATTCTCTCAAGTTAAAAGAAAATTATATCCTCCAAGGAAACAGGCCTTCCTATTTATATGTCATCATATGGCATGAAATCAATTTTTTTTCCGTGGAGCCATGAGTACAAAGACCACTTGGCAGCTCAGAAACTTGGCAATATTCAGCGGTAGTGTATCACACTGGCATATTAAGAACAGCTAAGGCCCCAATTTTTCTTCAATTTTGTTCATTAAAGATAAAATAACCATGAAATGTAATAAAAAAAAAAACCCTTTCTGTGAGCCTTCTTCCATCAGAAGACATGTCTAGTCTTTGAATTTCAACTAAACCTTTCAAGGGCAATAGATGAAGTTTAAAGAGAGACTGCCCTTCCTTGCGTCCTATTAAAAAGTATTTGAATAAAAAATGAACTTTTCTGGTTAAAATATTCTTCAGTTCCTCCCAGATATGAGAGCCGAGGACAGTAACCTTCTGGAACAGAAGGGGAATAGGCTGCATTGCACTGAAATACAATTACCACGTTGCAGCAGCTTTCACCATGAATATGCAAAAACTGCCTTTTTTTTTTCTTTTCCCAGTCATCACGCAATGACTTTTGCTATAATTATTAACATGATTTTTCTCAGTTCCAATAGGAAATTCAGTACGTGAAATTCATAGAGCTGGTTTAATAGAGAAGTTTAATGACAAATTTCCCTGCTGGCCCTCCTTTCTGCAGGAAAGTTGCATCAGGATAAACTCATCCTGTCTATGCATTTACCATCATCCAATTTACCAGCACCCCAGAAACTAGTAAAGCTTTTTGAAGATGACCTGAATAAAATAAAACCTCCAGACACTAACATGGGTAAAGCCACCAAGCCCTTCCCCCTAATTTTCTCTTATAACAGAAAATGCTGGAGAAGTTGTCTGATGTAAACGCCTACTATAAATGCCCTAGGTCTTCCTTTCTTTTCGTGTATGAGATAAAGTCAGGAAAATAAAACTACAAGTAAAAAGTAAAGGTGAAATTCTAAATAAAATCATAGCATACATTTATTTATGCATAACAAATGGACCATTCCTCCGAGAGGCCTTAAAACGACAATACACTTCTTCTTCATCTAAATCCTATTCCATTTTAGCACCAGGGTCCTGCTGATGCCTTTGAACTTCCAGATTTTTTCCAATATAACACCGTTACATATTTTCTCTACTCGCTCCACCTTGAGTGGATCTCTGGGTGACCTCCACCAAATTCTGAGAGCTTTCAGTTCCCTGGCGTAGAGGATTTCAAATGCCAACTTGGTTTCACCCCCCAGCCCTTGCATACCTTTCTGTTGAATCATGTGATAAAGTCTTCACTCATCTGACACCGGTGCATTCATCCGAGTCAGACCCACGGGAAGGGACCCCTAGGGATAAGCAAGGGGAATCAGACAGAGGGATGGGAATGAAAAGTCTGCGGGTAGCAGTTAAATTCCTTACAGATGTCTCTTTTTCTAGCATATCCATATGTGTGTCTTACGATTTTCCCTCTTAGAAGTCAAAAAGTGAGCCCAGTTGCCTTAGAGACAGGTTAGGTACAGTATCAACTAAAATACAACATGCTACAGGGAATTTACAGGAAAAATGCACTTAATAAAAGAGTTCGGGATTACTTGTGCCAATAGCCCACCCAGTATAAATATATGCTGGCAACCAAAGATGTTATTGTTTCTCTGCCTTTACTATAGAACCTATTTTTTTTCCCCGAAGTAATTTTTTTTTTTTTTAACTGTTTGGCTGCAGTGCTAGAAGATGAATCATCTGTAAAGACTTGCTTAGTACCTGCTAGAACATGTTCTCACATGCACAAAGTGATCATTATCGTGTAGAGAAGCAAAGTACTGATTTGGAAACAAAGCCTGAAAATATAGCAGTGGGAAGTGCATTTGACCTTCTGGGCATGTGAACACTGCTGGGAAGAGTTTCTCTAGGGCTTACCACAGTTTCAGAGAAATCAAGAAAATTTAAAATTTCAACAAACCAAAAAGCACTATTGCAATCAAGTACTACATGAATAACACTTAAATCAAGCTTACTAAAAAGAAAATCAATCAAGAATCAAACAACAATTGATTAAAACAAAATAGCAATAAAAAACACAAATCAAAACTGAGCTGGCTCTTATGAAATGCCAACCTTCCCAAGGTTTCTTCCCAAGGAGTTAATTCCCTCAAGGAATTTGAGGGAATGAAGGGGCATTTGAGGAAATTTGGCTATTTGCTGAATGATTTTTTCAGTTATTTCTTATTTTACCTAAATATCACACATATTTCACAATGCCCAAGTTCTCTTTGATGGCCCATTAAGCTTCTGCTGAAGACATCTACTGTCTTCCCAATCTGTAAAAGTATTCACCAAGACTTAGATATAGAAACACCACAGCATTTTAACATATAGAAATAGACTTATTTTTTATAATTGCAAAAGAATAATGGAAAATTGATTAGTCAACTAAGTCTTTAGGCCCTCAAAGTGAGACTGTGCAGTGCAGAGATCAGATGAAGTCCTTGCTGGTCTTTGTCTTTATTCCAACCACCAGGACAGGTTCCCTTTGGTTAATTTTTTTTGTCAGATAACGTAGCCTGTGAATTTTTCAGGGGTGTTTTAGCGAAGCCAGCTTGGGGACAGCCGTCATCATTAAATATTAGACTGGGGATTAACATCTGGTTGGCATAGCACCAGAATTTAACATGAGGAAACTTAGTAAAGGAATAACTCACCTACTGCCTTGCCACTGCCTATATAGACTGCCATGATCCTTCACACATGAGTAAAGGTAAAAAGAACCCTTTTTTTCCTTTTTTTTTTTTTTTTCCACATTTTCCACATTAGGTGAGCGTTAACCCACACCCAGGCAATGCACCACCTTCTGCTCTTTTATGCAGACATGTCTCAAGCCCTTTCAAGAAACCTACAATTCCAACACACTATTTTAGGTGAGCAGAACCTGGTGTCACATACATTGAGGGAAACTAAAAGCTTGTATTTTACCCTTTGAGGCATTGCACTAAAACATTGAAAAATCAAAGTCTGGGACAGTTACAGCTCTCTCTTCTCAAGAAAGGAGACTCCAGTTGCTTTTCCCACCCACCAACCGGCTTTCTTCATAGCTCCTCCAGAAAACATCTCTTTTCACCTATTCTGAATTTGTGGTTTATTCCCTAAAGCCTTTGTCTGCAAGTCTGAAGTGTCTAAAGTATCTTCATGAAAGTTGTCATCATCTTTAGACTGATAAAAAAGATCTGCCTCTCTGCTCTAACTTCATGATCTTCTGCCTAAAGCAAAATGAATTCAGTCTATTTCTAGTGGTTGAGTGTCCACAAAGAGCTGCCAGAGAACTGACTTAAGGCTTAAATCTCTCTTTCAGCCACTTATTAATCAGAAGTCAAAAATCACCATTTTACTAGAAAAAAAAGCTGTATCTCAAGTAAGGAAAAAATAGTGACACTGGAAAGGTTTAAACTACTCTAAACCCATTGTACCAGCTTGAAGGCAGACACAGCTGAGGGAGCAGGTACAGATTCTGACATTTGCTCAAAAAAGTCTTCCTTGCCAACCTTATCTGGGTTGAAACTCCGCCAGATGGCCTTGGTCCAGGGCTTGTAATCAGCCAAACGTAAAGGAAGGCAACAGTTCTAGCTGAAGAGGAAATAAAACAAAACAAAACAAACTTCAGAAATACTAATGACATCCCACAGTAATGATGACCCATACCCACCCATAGATCTGCTGTAGTAATTGAAAAGAAAAGATTAAACACCCCCTCCCCGCCCCAAAATAACAAATTACGTCTGTTGTTCTGAAGGTTTCTGATGTTGTGACTTTTGGGAGTAGAAAAGTAACTGCCTATAAACCATCTTCTGTGATGTCTCAAAGAAGAATGAATGGAACTACATTATAGTCTTTCCTTCTGTACCAAAACTCTCAAAATCACAGCAACAGCAGCTCCTGGCTGATAGGGTTCACGTTAATGAAAAACATCTTTCAGATCTAAAAAAGATATGTCTAAATGGGGGATCAAGGAGAAGCCTGAAATTATTAGCTTAATCCAAGATGTAACATTCCATTGCAATTTTTGTTTTGCTGAATTTAAAATTTTTCTCCTTTTCTTCCTTTATTTTTCAACTTCATTTGCCTTCTAAAGTGGAAATGGTCATTACAAAATGAAAAAGACCATTGTTTTATTCCAAGAATAAATTAAACTAAATACTTGCTATTTGTGTTTTTCTCCCCGTCTTTAAAACAATCACCAAATTTTCTTCAAATTCTCTCTAGAAAAAGCCAACGAGCAACCCTCTTCAGATAGTACTACATAGAATCAGAGAATCATCCAGGCTGGAAGGGACAAAGTCAAGTTACTCTGGCCAATGCCATAAGGGGACAGGAAACTGACCACTACAAATAAAATCCCAATTACATTTGTTTAATTCTGTTCTAAAGATTTAATTCTTTTTTCCATTACATAAAGTCTAGTTAACTAAGTCATATCTGCTATCTATCCATAACTGACTGGGCATATTTAAGGAGGTTTACTTTTTAATTTGCCTCTCAATAAACCCTATATAAACTTGCTGGAAAGTAGGTCCAGAGTAGGTCCAGCTATTTTTCATCATTTGTCATCAGGCACATAAGGGATGAAGCTGATTAATATTTGGTGACATCCGTTTTTACAAAGAGGATCTAGAACATTCAACAATTTAAGGAAGTTTTTAGCTGTTTCCTTTTACCTTGATAAACTGCCACAGGTTTCATTTCAGATGATACCTGCATATTTATCTGTCAAGCAGACTGAAGCACACTGCCACTTAAAGAAATTATCTAAAACCAGTGAAAGTGAAATATGTCTTTGATTTATACTCGTACTGCTGAAAATACAGGAAGAATACTTCTGGAAGTCTTGCAGATCACTTTTCACCAGTTCTAATTCCACAAAATGGGTTTTTTTCCACAAACTTAAATTTCTTGCTGAATACTATTCTTCTGCAAGCTCAGACTTGCATTCATATGTGTATCTGACATTTCAGCTACAATGAAAAAAAAAAAGTGAACGGCACAGCAGGCTGTTCATCTCAGACAAGTTTTTCTAAGTCAATACATGCTTTTAAATACTTTCTGCGACTCAGAAGGAAGTAATATGCTGAAAAAAACCCACACGACCTTGTCTTTGAACAGATTGTTGTCTTTACAGCACAAAAATGTGGAAAGATTCACCCTGGCATTGACCACCAGAAAGACAATTTCAGTATCTTCTGTTTTAACAGATTTATTAAGAAAAAAAATCCCATTACCACATATATTCTACATCTATTTTAAACCATAGACCAAATCCTATGTCCTTAGCTGAGCTAAAATATTACTTGTCAAAGTCAAATAAACTTTGATCCAGTAAGAAAGTAAATGCTTAAAATATTTCATAATTAATATATAGGTAAAAAATTTCAGTGTTCGATAAAAACTTTATTTTCCATGACAATTTTCCCAAACTTTCAGGGTTAGATTGTACCCCTACTTCTGATCTGTGCTGCCCCCCCAAGATCCTCCCTGCCCACCTTGCCTTTTTACCTCCTGGGCCTTCATTTGCTTTCTCTCTCCTCTCCAGATGAGTTCCAGCAACAGATTCCCCAAGAAGCCAAAGGGAGTCCCTCCATTACACGTGGAGATACCAACAACATTGACGTTCCACGACAGAGTTGGGCAGAATTCCTTCGTTCCTGCAATAAGAGTCAATAATAGAAAGCATTGCTTTGCACCAAGTAACCCTTTATTTTCTTGATTTGTGTACTTTTCTGAAATGTAAATTATCTGGTCATGGGTGTGCTGTGAAAAGGTTAACAGAAGTTCACCTCTTTCCACATCTGTTACACACACAACTTTATGAGGGACTGCCCCAAATATTCTTACCACTGATAGACATCTGTCTAGTGGAAGGCACATTATGCCTTGGAAGATCAGTATCTTTGGGGAAAATTTCCAGTCAAGCATTAAGGTTTTAGCATTTCCCCATAACCACACTCAGCCAGTCAATCCATTACAAAAGCCCAAGTGTATAAAAGTCCCCGGGTACCAGCTTGGGCTTGGAATTGATCAAGGAACAACACACCCTTTCCCCTTCTTATTTATTTATTTTTGAAGCACTGAGCACCCCGCCCTCCAATTCCCAGAAAAAGCATTTGACAATAGACTTTCAAACTCCGTAGAAGTTTTACAGACATATAGAGCCAACTGTGTGCATTTATAATTACCTATAATTTCTCAATTTATTTATGGATGGTTAGTCAACCCCCACCCTAGTGGGGATTGAGCTGCTTGATTCAAGCGTCACAATAGCCAGGGAGAGCTGCCAAGTTCCAGCACAATATTCCAGAGCCAAGACTATTTTAAAATTATTTTCTACCACTGTGCAAGCTAGTTAGACAGATATTATACTAAAAATGTCCAATTTCAATGTCAAAACTGACACTGCATTTTCTGAATCTGAACCTTTAAATTACTTGAGGATTTGAATGAAGTCAATCTATAGAAAAGTATCTTTTGTTTCCCAATATCATTCAGTTGCCACTGTAATTAATGGCAGGTTTTGTCTATTAAATCAATTCTGAATCTTAAATAATCACGTGTTGAGAAAATTTTCTGAAGCAACACCCCAAATTTCAGCATTATATTTTTATCGAGGGGGGAAAACCTCGTAGAATAGAAACGGGGAGTGCTCAATTTCCTTCCCTTACTCAGCCGTGAGGATATGCATAAGAACAGTAAGGAGGAATTTTTAAATAAAAAAAAACATTCTAAGGTATTAGCTTTGTTGCTTTTGCCGCTTCATTACTTTTATTGCTTCTGACTGGATGTTTTACAAACAATAATGGGGCTTTATCAGTACTCTTTCGTTAAGGCTCAAGCAAGGACAAGAAGCTCCAAAAATGTATCTCCAAACAAGTTTATATTTCTGTCTTTTGGAGTTGGGCTTTCACGCTGCCGAGAGCGAGAGGCGTGTGTCTGTGTGCTTAAGATAGGGCGAGGGAGAAACCCAACCCAACCCAACCCTCAGTCTCAGTCCAAGAGCCCCTCAAACCCCGAGAGACGTCCAGGCAGAGACTCCTTTATCACTAGATCTGGACGTGAGGAGGAAGTGCCAGCCCAGGGGGCCTCCACCTATGACTTGTTTGACAGCTGGGAGCTGGTGTACAAGCCAGCAGACAATGGACAAACACGACGGGGTCATCCCTAACGCAGATAAACGGTATCTGATAAAGCACAGGATTTTACAAGGCTGCTAATGAAGGCGCTCAGGAAGCAATGGAAGGAAGAGACGCGCTCCACAGGGTTTTTTTCCCCACGTCGCGCAACAGGACTTGAGATTTGAGACCAAACAATTTGCAGGTGAACTCCCTTCAAGCCTCGAGGACGAGAGAATATGAACATCCCGTTTCCCTCTGCTCTCACAAGTAAAACCCACAGCTCAGTTCCTGAGGGTAGAGCTCTACAGGAATACAAAGGAAATGAAATGAGATCTCAGCCAATTTAGTTACTGAGCCTTAATTTTCCTAATGATTATGCTTAGTACAGTCAGTGAACCAGTGCAGCTGTCTTTGGGACTGTGTCACTCAGAAACACAGCCTTAAAAACCCCAAAAAACAAACAAAAAAAACCCCCAAAACTCTTACTATTTCACTCTTTGAGGTACCTTAAAGAGACTGGACCAGCTTGGCCATCTTCATAGAATCATAGAATGGTTTAGGTTGGAAGGGACCTTAAAGTCCCAAGTTCCAAACCCTCTGCCCTGGGCAGGGACACCTCCCACCAGACCAGATTCCTCAAAGCCCCATCTAACCTGCTCTTGAATCCCTCCAGGGATGGGGTGAGATCTTCAGGGATCTTCAGTAAAAATGGCTGACTTTGAGAAGCTGCTCTAATATCACCTAGTGGGAAAAAGAAGACAAAAAAAATCCTCAGGAAAAATCTTTATCCTTGAATAAATTGCTGACAAAAAGCCAGAAAAGCAACAAAGGGCACTGGGTTATCTTCAGACACACCAATCAAAGAATATTTTCTAAGCCTGGCACAGGAGTTAGAGTGCTACATACTTCAAGAAAAGAACACAAACCAGTGAAGTGTAATCAATGGCTTCCACTGATACAAAAATATTCTACAGCAACAGTGGTTATTGAAAGATTTTGGTGGTGGTTTGTTTTCAATGGTGATAAGAGCGTACAGAACATAAAGCAAAATTACAAAACAAGACTAAGAACTTTTATACCCAACAAGTCACATGCAGCAGAGCAACTCAGAGTTTATCTATATTTGAGGTAGGGTAAAAGAAACATTGTAGAATATATAGAATATATTTCTATAAATAATTACATATTTATTAAATATCAAATTATCTATATTAGTATGCACTAAGCAATATACATACATTTATTATATGTATGTAATTACATATATATTCAATTTTGACTGTTTTAATACAACATCACTTTTCCTTTTAAAATTACTAAAACCAAAGAAATTGGAGAGACCAAACATTATCAACTGCTTCAGTCCACTGAAGATTTTAGGGCAAAAGATCCTAATGAAATAAAAAAGATCTAGCTAGGTGAACCTGAACTGAAATTAAAAATTAGTTAGTGTAATTAACTTCTGTTTAATAGCTACTATATATCCTATGAAAACCTATAAGATAAGGAAATACTAATGGAAAAAAGTAGAAATTCATCAGTTATAACTCTATATAAATATGTATATGCAGGCAACTATACAATACTATTTGTGTTGTACATATAACACATTGTATATAAACAATTTCAGAAAGGTACACAAACAAGGTGGAGAGAAAGCATGGATAAGGGCACACAAAATAATAAAAAGCCCTACTTTTTTAGAGTTCCTAATAAAATTAAGTTAGGAAGACTTTAAAACATATCCAAATGCACCAGTCTGAACCCATTTATTTGTTCAACAGAAATGAAGTTGTAAGTGAAGTCTAAATCAACACCACATCAACTCTACAGACTGGTATTTCTGTCATATGTAATTTCCAGCTGATTCTTTTTTTTCCAAATTCACCTCCTTCCTTGTGATCTGACGTTTCAGAATTGTTTTATTGATATGCTTTGCTTTTATTTTCATTTATAGACAGAAAGATCTTGAAGTCTGAGTTTTACTGCAATCTAACATTTACTTCCAGGGATGCATGTACTCTAAAAGAATATTTAATTTTTCTATACATTCACATTTGATTATATTCAGGTTTTAGCTTTCATCTATTAGTCGCTGACTGATCAGGCCTTAGAAGACCCAGCTGGCTTTGATTAAATCATTATTTAAAAAATAAACCTGATTTATACTGAATCTCTATAGAAATGTATTGCTTTCATATTTTTATGTAATAAATTCAGCCTTGATAAATGCCAACTCACAGCTGGTTGTAAAACGGGATCATCCAGTCAGAAAATATTTATGTTTTATAAAAAATACAGGGGATGGGAGTGCAGGGAGGGTGCTTTTCTTTCAAAAAAATACGCAATGTCTCTGTGAAAGTGACAGGTTCTGTTAAATAGATATGTAAACTATCAGATGAGTACAGATTGATTGCTGTTAGAGATGACAAGTATTTGCCAGGTAAATACGAAGAACTTGCATACAGATTTTGGGTTTAAAATTGTCTTCACAATTTTGCCTTACAAGGTGCGTCCGACAAATGTTTTCACTTCACTGCTTTTGAAAAGAAAAATTCTCAGCAATTAGCAATTATGTCCATGTGCTTTTTTGGGGCTACTCAGATTTCCCCGAGGTTTAGCTCAGTTAATTTACCTTCTTAACTTTGAAAGCCTACCAGGCCAAGTAAACTGTATTATCACTGATGATCCATTCTGCTATCACCACAGAATTATTTTTTCCAGTTTTGAAACTGTTCCTGTCTCTTCTCCCCAAAAGTTATCAGTTCTGGAGCCCCTTCATTGATCTCAGCCCCATCTTTGTGTGTGAGCAATTCCCTGGTCCTCTCACAATTGAGGTTGGTCTCTCCCAGTGCAGGCACTGGGCAACAGAAGACAATGCCAATCAATACAATACAACACAATACCAACTCTCAGATATTACTAATTTCTCTATGAAGCATAGCTTTAGCAACAAATAATTAAATTTTCATGGAGGCATCAGTCTCTATCGGAGTAAGTCTCTACTTTACAGTTGAGGCACTGCCCAACCACACAGTGCCCAGGAAACAGGACAGAGACCCTCAGAGTGGCACCCCATGGTGACCTGGAGAATGGCAAGATCTTAATAAACTTCAAACCGAAAGAGGGGAGATTGAGATGAGATCTAGGGAAGAACTTGTTTGCTGTGAGGGTGGTGAGAGCCTGGCCCAGGTTGGCCAGAGAAGCTGTGGCTGCCCCATCCCTGGAGGGGTTCAAGGCCAGGTTGGAGGGGGCTTGGAGCAACCTGGGCTGGTGGGAGGTGTCCCTGCCCAGGGCAGGGGGTGGCACTGGATGTTCTTTAAGATCCCTTCCAATCCAAACCATTCTGTGACTCATAGCTATTTCTGAGCATTTTGCCATTCTATGCACTTCACAAACAAGAGGATGCTCCAGTGAATTTCAGCCAGCTTTCTCTTCTGTGACAATAATAAGCCAGGAGGACCTCAAGACCCTGTATCCCATAAATAAGGGTTTTATGTCATGGGCAGGCAGCAAGTGTGCTGGAAGTCTACTTGAGTCGAGGTCACAGAAGCTGTAGTGTAATGTTTCAGAGCAGATGGCCAAGGCCTCCAGATTTCTCTATGCAGATAAACTGATTAGAACAGGACTCGGAGAAACACAGAAAAAGCCTCTTCCTTTCTATCATGGCTCAAATGACTAAATTTAAGAAGATTGTCTATGCACGTGAATTCTGATATTCCATTTTGAGTGCTGGCACTGACCACTGTAGGATTTTGGACTGCAGAAAGAGCAATATCAACTTCGCTGAGTGTTTGCACAAGGGAAAAAGAAAAGTGCACACAAAATGCTGATTAGGCCTCATAATTATAGGGAAAAAATTTATGATGACTAGGATATCCTGCCTCCACCCTACCATGTAACTCTGCCTGCCTACCCAAACAAAGTGTTGTATGATTTACGCTCCTTGATGTTAATTAGTCTTCTTTCCATGTTTCCTTTCGAACTCAAATAAGTGTTTTAAAACATGTTAAAAAGTTTTGGTTTGCTTTCTTAGAAATACTAAGTGAAATAACTCTTTGTAAAGTAAACTTTGACATGAGAAAAATGCATCAAGGATTTAAAATGCTACAGTAGCTAGAGTATTGTTGAATACTTAAATAGTGTTTTAAGAGTATGGATTAATGCTCTATACAAACTGTGCTGCAAGTATTGTTGAATACTTAAATAGTGTTTTAAGGGTATGGATTAATGCTCTATACAAACTGCAATATCCACAAGTGACGTTTTATCCAATAAATACAATGAAAAGCATGTGTGTGGGTGTTTGTGAGAAAGAGGCAGGGAGTTAGTTATTAAAAACGCAGTTCTCAAATAAAATAATTGTGTTTTAATAGATGTGAACTTGGGAGCACTGAAAATGCTTATGTCAGTCTGAAAATTATTAATTGGTGGGATTTAAGATCCGAGATTCCCACACTGGATGGGTTGTGGACAGTCCACCCAGAAAAAAAAAACAATTACTTTCAGATGACACTTTGGGGATGGGTGTTGATAAAGATGTTTCCTTGCATTATATTCATTGTGTTTCTGGCTTCATTACGCGACTGCCTCAAAAGCCAGAAAATACAGGGTGACTTTCAGAAGTAGGCTGAAGAGCCAGGTTCACTGCAACATGACTTTATGCTTCAAAAGCTTCTCAAAATTGTTTTCTTGGTAATTATTGAATGGCGTCCCCCAAAATATCACACAACTTTTTCTTGATAATGGTGAACTGAAACTAATTTCTTTGTAAAATAGTGGTTGGTTGCTCCCCAGCATGACTAAAGTATCACCTGTGCCTACATAGCAGACAAAGAAATTCCTCAGAAACCTCATGAAATTTTCATGTTAATAAACAGATTATTTCCCCTTGTGGAAAGTAGTCATTTGCAAAAGTTAAGGCCAGAAGCCAACAAATAAATTCAGATGTTCTAACCCTGGCTACAGATTTTATTGTTCTCTTCACAACTGTTTTGGTGATTTTGGTACCATCAAAGGTAGACTTTACGATATCATGGTTCCCCAACTACTGTTCAGATGTAAAAGAAAGGAAGGTGTTTCCAGCATCTATTTAAGTGTAAGATACTGACACATTTCATTACAGGTGGATGAACATCACACAATATGCACCAGGAGCATCCTGATGTCTGGAGAAAAAGGCCCTCTTTCACCCAGTGCTTCTTGGGCTGAACAGCAGCTTATTTTAATAAACCTTTCAAACAGCAGTGATGGCAGTTCTTAGGTACAGCAGATAAAGATTTATATCTTTACAAGCTCCAGCTGTCAAAAGCCACCCAGCTGTAACTGCTGTAATGATTTCCCATCACATTATTCTTGAATTGCAGTCAGAAACCCCAGCTAGCCTACAAATGCTTGTTTGAGGAATAGAGAAAGCTCCTGTGAACCCAAACACGTCTAATCCAGTAACTCACTGGCTTCATTTTTATAGTTGGAGATGGTTTAAGTTGCTGTTCAGAGGCTCCTAAATTTAGATCCAGTTTCTGGAGTTAAAATTTCCAATTAGAACCTTTTATTTATCAGCTAATGGAAACTGTACTTTGAACATTCCAGTCTGATTTCTCCCTCATTTGAAAAAACACAAATTGTCCTAGAAATCCATGCAGCTTCAGCTGTGCAAAAGGAGAGAAGATTGATCTTTCGATGGCTCAAGACACAGTTCCCTTTATTACACTTCAGAACAGGACAGCAGTGCCTTTCCGGGCACGATGTAAGAATCAATATTCTTATGCCATCCATGCAGAATCTCTAATGTTGTTTTAAATTTTTGTGAAATACCCAAAGAGCAACAGAACATGGTGTAAAATATTTTTTTATTATTACACTAATAAGTAAGTTTTTGGTTTTTTATCTAACGGAGAAAGAGATAACTATCTGAATATCAAAATGTAGCTACTACTTCCCAAGCTGCAAAGGTGGCTGATTACAATCGTCTGGTGCACACACGAAAACTAATTACTGGACTGAAGGTTTAAGGAAACAACTACTGTACCCTGTTCAAGCAGAAATCAGCCCTGGCTGTTCCTGTGTTTTGATCTTTATTGGTACCCAAGTCATCATGTAATCACAACACTGCCAAAGCACTCAGCGCTGCCGGCACAGCCCAATCAAAGGCAGAGTGAGAATAAAACATTGAAAGAGATTAAAATTAATTAATCAGTGAAATTAAAGCTTCTTTCCAATACAGGAACATCTAAGGTCTGGTGATGTGATTATCTTGATTGTCTTTCTGGCCCCATTTCAACAATTTATTATCTCAGTTTCAGATGAAATAAATCTGAAGGGGAATAGACATCCGCTTTAACTTAGTTTGTTTTGGCATAGCATTCCGTAAAAGACTTCCATTTATGGGCCATATGATTTGATAACACAGGTTGCAATTACTGCACAAGATATGCCATCGTTCTCACTCATTAAATCCAGGCAATAATTTTTGCTTTTCAAAAATCCTCAGACTCTTTTCCTCCCCTGTGAATTTGCTTCCTAATCACTCATTCATTAATGATAACACGATTACTATAGAAATCAAAGTTTCTGAAAAGCCCTAATTTAACACATATTAAGCATTTTATTTTAGAAAAAAATGGGAAGAGGATTTTAACTCAGACTGGTTTTAGAGGTTAAAAATAATACAGAATAATTTCCTTCTACAGGACTATAACACAGTCGGCTAATCATTAAAAAAAATGCCTATTTCAAGCAAAGTGCAAAAACATTTAATTTAGATATAATCTTGGAGATCTAGTCAAGTAAGTGTTGCTTTAAGGTTCAAGGTGGGTGCTGAACACGACTATGATGCTTAGATTATATTTGGGACAATCCACAAAAGCAAGTGTCTGAATGGCACGGTTCTCTGCAACTTTCCTAATGAAACAACTGCAAAGTGAAGTTATGAAAATCTTACTATAAACTACAAAAGAAATACCTTCTCAACTGCCCGCCCCTTGATGCAAAAGGAGAATCCAGGGAAAAGAATGTTTTGTTTCTATTATTCTACCCAAACAATGAATTTTGACCACTTTTTCCTCTTCGTACAAAGGGTTCTTAGCTAAGAATGCTACGACCTTTAAGGGATCTCATCCTTAAGAAAAGTGGCCTGATTGATAGATAATGTGTTTCCTGTTCTTCTGGTTTCATGATAAACCTTATTGCTCCTACCCAGAGATATTATTCCCTCTGAAGCCCTGCACTGGCCTTAACACTCATTGCTGTCATGGCTCGTTAAAGAACATAATGCCAGTAGACAGCAAACCACCTTCTGTTTCCACCACTACTGATATCAATAAGTGTTTGTTTGAAAAAGTTTATTTTTTTCCAGACTCTCTGCATTAATTATTGTTTTTTGAATATTTCACTTGCGTTGGAAAAGCAACAGCAACAACAAATCTTTCTTGGTTTAAGAGAGAGGCATCATTTTAGCCTGTATTCTGCTCGTGGGCAGCAAGAATTATCAGGTGAAAACACTGTCAATTAAGACTGAAATAACTTAAATTAGCGGAAACAAGCTGGAAAAAGAAGTCTTGTTTAGCCAACGTAACAGTCTTTAAATACATAAAAGCACCTGCCATTGAGATGTCTTACAAAATATGGATGATCCCAGGGTGATCCAATAAATTGTAGTATAATTCGATGGAAGAGTATAAAGAAGAGATTCACCTGCCATTGAGATGTCTTATAAAATTTGGATGATGCCAGGGTGATCCAATAAATTGTAGTATCATTTGATGGAAGGGTACAAAGAAGAGATCGGTCACCAAGACTTCAGTTTCACAAAGATGGTTTCTAGAACTCAAAACAGCAACACACTGGCACTAATTGTCTAGGGATGCTGGAGTTTTGTGCCCAGCTGGATCTTAAATATTCATTGGGGAAGACAAATATACACATGATACTGCTTTGGGGTGAGAGAATAAACTTGGCATGCTTTGAAGGCCTACTTTCTATGCCTTTCTACGATTTCTCTTATTGAATAAATTCATTAAAAAAGAAAGAAAAATTAAGAGTGTTTCTAACTCAACTGCAAAAAGCAGATAAACTGATGGTGTACTGGTCACCAAAGTAATAAATCAGCTTCACTTCTGTAGAGGTTACTTGTCTTCACCCTGGGAATGGCCATTTCTCAGGTTCTTTTCCTAGTTTTCTCTGTCTTGTGCCATTTGCACCATTTCTAACACCAAAGAGCAACCCAATTTCCTGAGAGGGGCTCTAAGTCTCTGAGCCCCTCAGAAATGATGATTGATGAATGCAAACAAACAGATTTTCACTGACCAAAATTGCAACTTTCAACCCAAATGTTTTGGTTTACTTCCATTAACTGCTGACTGCAAATTTAAATAGGACTAAATTAATACAACACCCCTTCCCCCCATTATTTCAATATTTCAACAGAAATTCTTTTCTGGAGGAATGTTAAGTTTAACAGTTCGCATCAGCAATTGAAAAAGAAATAAAAGCATTACATGGATGTCAACTGCTGACTGCAAATTTAAATAGGACTAAACTAAAATACACACACCTCCCCCCCATTATTTCAATATTTCAACAGAGATTCTTTTCTGGAGGAATGTTAAGTTTATCAGTTTGCATCAGCAATTGAAAAAGAATTAAAAGCACTAAATACTTCAAAATCTAATATTACAAAGCAAGAAAATTCAAAGTAAAATTTTCACTGACATCTAAACACATAAAGGAAAACATAGTAAGGCACTAAAATAACTTCTGGATCATAATCACACAGCTATTCTATATTGCACTTGCATTACAGTGTTCTTTTACTTCAGTTTCTATTTTCTATAGTTGTTTTCTTCTTTTTCTTTTACTTTGTTCAAGTGTAAGACCCTAATTGTCCCTACGCTCAACAGAATGTCATAAACCAGTTTAAAAAGTCAAAAAAATTTAAAAAGGCATTTGAATTGTATACAAAACTATATCCAATAGTAGTGCTAATATATTAAAACCTATGAAAACATAAACTGTGAAAAGAGTAAGTCCCTTCACTTTCCAGAATAAGAACCAGATTTACACATGGGGGCAGGACACAGACAACCTCTGAGTAGAACTGGGAATGGAGGTGCTTACGTCTAGTTTACTTTCTTGTGCAATTTACATAAGCCAACCAATTTTGATAATGATTATCCTCTTTTATGAGAATTACATCGGTTAAGCATCTTTATTATCAGTAAACCATTAAGATCAATAATATATCATCTTCTCAGTTGGATTAAAGACTATCAAAGTATTTTCCCAGGTTTGTATGGGATTGGAAATCCAGATTAAAACTTTGTTACGCATCATCTGTTGACTTCTATTTGTCATATCACTCAATATCATGTTTCATAAGAAAATATTAATATTAAAAATGTGTTACTTACTGAGATTAAGAAGTGTTACACCTCTTAGTTAACTATGGTAAGTTAAGGAAAATTAAGTGTGGTTTGGGATGCCCTGATTGGAGACTCAAGGTTTCATTCAAGGCTTATTAAACTCAGTGGCAAACCCGATAGAGGTATCAGGACTAGGTCCAAGATCCTCTTCCAAAAGGTAAAACGAAGGCTCTAATTTTCTGTCACCATCCTCAGCCTTTACAACACCACAGATGGCTTTAAAGTATCACTTACAAGACGAAACGTGGAACATCTGTTGAAACCACTTCGGGGACAGGAAAGAAAACAATTTCTTCAAGTATTTTGTTTTTGGGATAGAACAGGTTACTTAAAAAAAAAAAAAATCCAGGGATTTTCATAGGACCAAACTATACATTTTTCTCATGTTCAATACATGTTTTTACCATTAAATCTGTGTTTGGTATTGTAATTTGTCTTTAAACAGTGCTTACAGAGATAACATTAAAAGTTACCGTGTAACAAATGAGATTTCCTCTTATTGTGAAGAAGAAAACACTCCCTCTTAGTCAGAGCTAGTGGAGAAGGGGGGAACACAGTTACAGGACTGTTTCTTTATTTAGTTATGGCTGCCAAATTGGACCACATTCGCATTCATCAAGTATTTCAAGCAAGTTCCTTTCTTAAACTGTTTCAAGTGTTTCGCTTTTTGAGTATAGTTTAATTAAAATAGGGGCAGATTAATGCTGAAAGGTAATTGCAGGGTTGAGTATACAGACAGAATACTGACATTTTAAAATTAACACTGCTTTTTTCCTATGAAAATTAAAATATAGAATAATCTGACTATATGAAATGTTATTAATTTAGAAATAAACTTTTAAGACTACGCATAGTCCTAAAAGCTCACCTAGAAAAGATAGTGTTTTAATAACTTACATTATATTTAGATATTGCAAACAGAAGCCCCCACCATAGTCTATGGTACAAACATCAGCACCGGGATGTTTCTCCAGTTGAAAGCAATTTGTAGCATAAATTGGTTTAACTCACAAAAAAACCTTCAACTTCTTTGTTCTTTTCACCTTGTAAGTCCAAATTTTCATAAGGATCAAAGAAGAACCCAAAGCTCACAGGACAAATGACACTTAGCTATAACCATCCACTTAAACATACAGTATTTGACAGAATTATGCCAACAAGAATTTGGGAAAAACAAAGGTCGGTGTTGTCTTTATGCACTTGCTGAAACTCCAAATACCAAGTTCAATTCTAATTTGAGTAAGAAATATTAATATCTCAGTTCTGAGCACTCCCATTACCACACACAATCACCAGGGATTGCACATGGATAATACACAGTGTCCAATACAAATGTCCTCATATGTCACCTCTCATTATTTCCCCATTTTTCTAAACATTAAACTACCTGCACCCGATTTTGGGGATAAACTGCTCCTCTTAGGAAGACTCACAAATATTCAAGACTATTTTATCTCAGCTTTTCCTCCTGACTACCATAAGTCACCCCAGGGCACTTTCTCCCAACCTGCTCTTAAACTGAAATTTCCACACTCAGATTACGAATAGATACTTTTGTGCCAAAAAAATTTGGGAGAAAAATAAACAAATGGTAAGTTTTATCAGTTGGACTCACGAAAGCATCAGCTTCTCTAAGCTCCAATAATTCACATGGCTGTGAAGTTTTTACAATTTCATCATACCTCTTTCTAAAACAATCTACCAACATTTTCTTGGCATGGTGCAGAAGGGAAGCAACTTGGTTTTTTTTATTAAACCAACTATCTTTACATTCCTGTGACCAATTCACTTTTTGGCTTTTATTTGGAAATTGATTGTGCTGCCTGTTTTGGCCAGTAAGGGGCTGAAAGGCAGTACCTAAATATATAAGGGGCTACCAAAAGATGCAAAAATCACTTGTCTGATGGTCCGGCAGATAAAGAAAAAGGGATCACGTGCCACTTCTATTGGGCTCTGATATAAGCCAACACCTTCAAAGCTTCTCTATCCCTGAGTCCTGCCAGGACTCCACTTTGAAGCATCACCTTTGACTTCTGGAGTGCCATGAAGGAAGAGCCAAGCCCTGGGTAAAGGCAAGGAGGGCTCTAAGCCTTAGGGAGGGTAGGCCACTCCGGGAAGTGGCCACCCCTGGTCACACCGTGCCACCAGGACACCAGGTATCAAACAAGAGAAGGCCACGGTGAGTCTTTTTTACAACTCCTCTTCCCTGTCCTATAGTGAAGAAGCTCATTGTCCTTCTGCTGGAGCAGCAATGGCAGGACAGAGGAGCCCAGGAATCAAATAGAGTAAAGCGGGAGTATGTTGTTATGCCCATATAACTCCTACCCAGCTACAAGCCTAACCTAAAGCCTCTTCAAGTTGATTAAAAGAATTTTAGTTATTTTACTGTAAGCCCCATGACTGGAAGTATGGAACCAATGTCAGTTGGTATCAGTGACCTTTGGGGTTATTTTTTAAAAGTGAATAAAATACACACAGAGAAGAAACAAAGAGTTCCAAGTGGAAGAGCCTCACAGCATTAATAAAATCATTATCAGTGGGCCCATTAATAAATGCCAACTTATTTGCAGATCTTTAAGTAACATGCTAGAGGGGAATCTCATTTGGCACTAGAGGACCACTTGTGAGCTTTCCCAACATGGTTTCCCATTGTGAGCTCTCCCAAAGCCTATGGAATTCTATGCACTCTTCTTGGGAATAGTTAAACTTGAACGTGTTCCAAACTAAAAATAATGGGTTTTCCTCTTATAGAAAAGCCAGAATGCTGCTAATACCGCCAACAGTCAGAGTCAAGCCAGGCTGCTACAATCTGTTTAAATAATTTCATAGCAAATTATTATAGCTAATTAAAATGGAATCCTTTCTAAATGGCAGCGTCTAGCAAGTCGGCCAAACAAATTATTACATGATACACACTGAACACCAAGAAACCACAAAATGTTTTGGAATCTGCCTGGATGCCAGAATGTCACATCAGTCATCACTTTGACAGATAGTTTGCATTCAGCTTCTTCTCATTTGGATGTTGTTTTTTGTCATTATATGACAAAATCAAAATGATCCCTCAAGTTTTCCCGACAACATGATGAACAGTCTGACACCTTTATCACCATATACTTTTAACCAAGCCATACAACTGTATGTGGATTTGCTTTGGCTTATGATAAATAGCTAGCATTTGAAGGGGCTAGAATTTATCAAGAATACGATGTAACTTCTGCCCCATCCCTGGAGGGGTTCAAGGCCAGGTTGGAAGGGGCTTGGAGCAACCTCCCCTGGTGGGAAGTGTCCCTGCCCAGGGCAGGGGGTGGCACTGGGTGGGCTTTAGGATCCCTTCCAACCCAAACCATCCTGTGATACTAAAGATATCACAGGATGACTGAAAATATTTGAAGAAAAGTTTCTAATTCATCCACACCTTTTGCCACCATCCGTACTTGAACAATGAATTTGACCTAAGAAGTCCAGTTGTTAAAGCCAATGCAGTGGATACAAAGCTCCAAAATATAACTCATGAAAACTTTCATCTGTTTTGAAAGAGGTGAAGAAAAAAAAATGCATTTCTGCAAGTGGAACAGTACAAGTTTCAGAGATATTTTTGAGCAGACGCTTTAATTCCCTGCAGAAGAACAAGATCACATCAAACCTAAATTTGTCATTTCTAAGCCAGCTGAAGGAAATATTTTTCTTACAGAATGCTGGTAAAATTGTGTGAGTGAGACTCAACGATAATAAGGTAAAACTTGATAGAGTAAAAAAAGTGTCTCTTTTTATGGGTATGAACATCCAGTTCATTCGACATCACACTTTTCCACTTTTTGTAGTGTTTCGCCCTCCTTATTTCACTTACTTGAGAGCCTTCAACTATGTGTTGAGGTAATTGCCCTAAATCTACAAACCACAGCACTTTTCAGCATAAGGTAAAGAAACTTTAAATTCGTTTGTCTGGCTATGGGAAACAGCCACAATAGCAGGCACCAGAAACTACATGGGGTTCATGGGAGTCCAGACCATTCTTGACTAATCTTTCCTTAACTCCCCTTCAGTCCACTGATACCACCAACTTCTTTAGTTCTTTTGGTACTTTCTCATGCTTTTGTGTTAATTCTTTTTTTTTCCAGTTCCAGGAATGAGCCGGAATGACTAAAAAATAAAGACCTCGGGATCAAAAGGTTGATCTAAGGGCTCTAATGTAATCCCCATTAGAGAGGCTGTAGCTTCTAGCCCACGTATTGATGGTGCAAACAGGCTGTAGAGGCAACGTGCCTCTACTTGTAAGACCAAAAATAAACCACAATAAAGCTTTCATAGCTATTTCCTTCAGACAGGTCTGAGAAATACATTCCACCTCAAGTACCATATTGTAGAGTTGTTTTTCAGAAGGTTAGCTTTAATATTGTTAAGAGAATTTTTTTTTTTTTAATGAAATCAAGAGATCATATTAAGTTATTGCATGTGCTCCACCCAGCATGTAAACTACCCTGAACGCAGCAGCATGGACGTTTTCATCTGCCTGAGTTTTTCAGTCATCTGTTATTTCTAACAGAAATACAGAAAGGGCCTCTTCAGGCTTTCATCGATTGGAAAGCCTCCTTGTTTTCTTTGGAATCAGATTCAAGAGACATCCCTTGGCACATCACCCCCGACAAGCACCGGCTAATCCGTCAACATGACAGCACAAGTAAAATGGAAACCCTACTGTCCTCACCACTGCCCTACCAACCCTGCAGGCTGCAACCAGATGATGTGCCCCTCACACTTTCAGTGTGCTCAGTTAAATATAATGAGAGGCTGCATCTGACTTTAAAAAAGGATGAAAGGGGTGGGTGGAAACCAAAGCACATTTCTACACCTTGGGAAGTAACAATTTGCCTTTAATTAGATCACAAGGTTGTATGAGTACACCATAATAAAGTTTGGTTTGGGTACACCATAATAATGTTTTGTATGGTCAAGCTTTTGATGACCTACAGCAAATCTTATTCTAAGGGAGCTCAGTAGAAAAAACACAAAGGGGATGTATGGCACTAAATCACATAGGACTGCCAGGGAACCCTGTTCTGAAATTTGCAGAAAGGATTTGCATTCTGTCACTTACAAATATCTAGGAGTTGACAACACTCTTCCAGTAGCAGCTGCCTTTCCAACACCTTCCAACATTAGTAGTTGACACTCTTAGCTCTGTATCATGCCACATTTCACTTCACTTGGTGATATACATACCGCAGCTTAGAAGGTTCTGCTCTAACCTGAATTCTTTGCAGGGCCCCTCAAAGTTACAACTTTTGCTTACCTCTACAATGGCCCATTTTTCTTATTGAATTACATTCTCCTCTGAGCCCTGCAGCAGAGAGAACAGGAACCAAGAATTAATTTGGATTAGTATTTCAAACACCTCTCATTTAAGATTACATTATTTTAAAGTTTAAAAGTGTTTGACTGACTTAATGTAACATGAAAGCAGAGGCACTATGACTACTTTCTGTGCCCGTGTTTGTTCTACACCTAATCCAAACCAACTGACTAGTGGAATTAATCTTGGCTTACACATATGTGTGTTCATTAATGAAGAAATAAAGTACACCCAGTGTATATTTCAGTTGGCAAATAACAATTTTCACCTAAACACAGTGAAGTTTCCGCAGAGGTCCCCACTTTGTTCAAAAGCTTTCACTGTTTTTGCAGCTGACACTACTTCTGTCTACCCATGTAAAGAAATTTCCCATATCAAGGGATTTCAGATTTGGCACAAGAAAAGAGAGTTCTCGTTAGTTGGGGGCTCTTTCTCCCTCTGCACAAAGTTCATAAATCCATACATTTTACACTACAATGTAATGTCAAAATTCTTACAACCTTCCAGAAAAGAAACAAGCTTTTAGTTGACATATGGTGGGTTGGCCCCAGCTGACACCTAAACCCCTGCCCAGTCACTTGCTTTCAGGGGAGATGGAGGCAAAAGCGAGAAAAATTCGTGGGTCAAGACAAAGATGGCTTAAAAAGTGAAGAAAACCCAAGCAAACCAAAGACCAAGGGATGCAAAAACTGTCACTCACCACCTCCAACCAGAAGAAGGGTGCCCGGCCAATCCTCCGGCAAAGGCCACCTTGGAAGAACTCTCAGTTACCACTTTTATGGCTGAGGGTGACGTTATCTGGTGTGGAATATCCCTTTGGTGAGTTGGATCTGCTGTCCCACCTCTTGCCCGTCCCCAACCTGCTCCCTGTGGGGACAGAGTGAGAAACAGAGAGGTGTTAATAACAAAAACATCGGTGTTATCAACACTGGTTTGGTCACAAATCGAAACCAGAGCACCATATGGGCTGCTCTGAAGAAAATTAATTCCACCCCGTGAGACCCAGGACAGATGCTAAGAACGAACAAAGTCCCCAACCTGCTCCCTGTGGGGACAGAGTGAGAAACAGAGAGGTGTTAATAACAAAACCATCGGTGTTATCAACACTGGTTTGGTCACAAATCGAAACCAGAGCACCATATGGGCTGCTCTGAAGAAAATTAATTCCACCCCGTGAGACCCAGGACAGATGCTAAGAACGAACAAAAGGTATGTTTAGCCACAAGAAGAAATAACAAAGTATGAATTTAGAAAACAGACTGACAGTATGTTTGTCTTAATATTGTTAAAAATTAAGTTACAGGTCTTTTCAGAAGGTATTTCGCTATTGATACACCTAGAAAAATAAGGTTCTCTCTCTATATATATACACAGCCATTAAAGAAATACAGCCCTACTAAAGTTAACACATTTAATAGGCTCACCTCAGGCCTTTCCTACAGGCCAGCCTGGGAGCTGTCATTTGGGCTTTGTTAATAGGAAAATTCAGTAAAAATGGCAGTTACAGCTGGGTGCAAATGAATCAAGCCCTAACATAAAGCTACTCCAGCAGAATGTTTAATCTAACTCAGTCCTAGACTTAGTTCACTTTGTTCCAAAGGGTATTTGTATACTTCATCAGAGGAAGTGCTTATAATGTACCATCGTTTTTATTTTAACGTTTAATGCCTATAAAAAGTAAATGAGTGGTAGCAGGAAGAGAGGACACAATACACACCTCCTGTCCCACCAGTGACCTCTCTCATGAGTTACAGCTACTGCCTCCTCCAGATGTCAGCGGGAGTTTATTATTTGTGCTCCTTTGTTGTCCCCAAATCCAGAATGAAGGGGGACACCATGACTGGCAGCACTTCAGGCACTGAACTCTGCAAACCCCTGTGCCAGCTGAATCCAGCCACAGCCTGTTCTATTAAGATCTAAACTATTCTTCACTTCAACTTAAGCCAAAGTTGGGGCAAGAACCTTGTCTTTGTCAACGCAAGCAAAGCATAGCTGCATCATAACCAATAAAATTTAAAACAAGGTCATCTTGAAAGAAAAGAAAAGGAATTTGGCCATATAACTCACATTTTCTCAGAAATAAAAAGTCTTGAAAGTGAACTGATTTTGGCTGCAAATGTTCGTGATGTCGCGAGCAACGGTTTCTGATCGGCAGTGGGTCAGGTTTATTCCCATTTCCTAAATCAAAAAGAGAACATGCCAAGCACAGCTGGCTCCAGAGAAAAACTGAGCAGGTTCCAGGCCACACTGGGAAGGCAGACTCCAGCCCAGAAGGTCACAGTCGCCCAGCCAAAGCCCACAGAAAGGGCTGATGGACATGCAGCCACCGAACATCTCCATGCTGGCATCACGACATTCAGCCAGAAATCTCAAATCCATGGCACCTGGAGAAACACACAAAAAATATGGTTTTTAGTTTGTTTTTCCTTACAGTTGAAAACTTCGAGAAAGCAAATAACTTTGTATCAGCCGTAAAAATTCTGAGTAATGATTAGAGAATGCTATTCAAGCATTTCCCATCAATTGTTCAAGTACTTGTTTAGAAGATTAGACTGCACCATTCTGTTTTAGGACTGGAAGCCTCACTTTTCTTGTCCATACAAATGGACACTTTTTCACAGGAGTGTGCTGCAGTAGATAATAAATAAGAGAGTCTTTGCAGTGTAAGAATATAACCAAATTACAGTAAAAATTTATCCAGCCTATGTAAAACTACTGATCAAAACAGTAATTTAACTACTGTTAATCATTTAACTACTGTAGCTAATCATTCCCCTAATTAGGAAACAAAAACCCCAGTCAAACTTGTCATATTTAGCTAAATTCCTAGTTTAGAAGAAAAAAATATCAATTATTTTCTATGAGCAGGAGATGACAGAATTACATCCAAATGGAAATCAATGATCTGAGGGCCAGAGGTGGGTATACTGCATCACCAATTCAATTCATTTTCAAAGTGGACGGTTTATTACCCTTGGACAGGAAAATGTAAATCTCAACAATCCTTATGGCACACTTCTATGGAGCCCTCTAAATAAACAAACCAACTGTCTAAAAGAGATTGTGGCAGCAGAATGGGTGTTTCGTTCGTCTTCAGCCAGAGGTGGCTGAGCCTCCTCTCCCTTCTTGCTGGACAGGGGGATGTGGACACCTTAGCCTCCTATTCCTTACATTGGCTTTATTCCATGTTTCTCTCTTTGATTCTATGATTCTCTCATCTTTGTTTATTTAATTATCACTTAGCCTATCACTTAATCTTATGAGAAACAGTTCAGTCATTCCGACGCAAGGACTGTTTATTTTGCAGTTCTCTGCACTGGTATCTTCAGTGTTGATCATGTTAAATTATGACACAACCTGGACAGGTTTTTGATTTGTGGAGAAAAATTTCATCCAACAGTTAAAAAAAAAAGGGAAGGAAAAAAGCACACATACATACATATTTTGAACAAATATCTTTTGGAAAGGATTTTAGATGCTGTTGCTATAACGTAACTGATGCATAGGTTTTTATTTCAAAAAGCACACATACATACATATTTTGAACAAGTATCTTTTGGAAAGGATTTTAGAATGCTGTTGCTGTAACATAACTGATGCATAGGCTTTTATTTCATGCTTCATAGAATGCTATGGGGTTGGAAGGGACCTCTGGTGATCATCTAGACAAACCCCCCTACGAAAGCATGTCCACCCAGAGCAGGTTGCACAGGAATGTGTCCAGGTGGGGTTTGAATGTCTCCAGAGATGGAGACTCCACCACCTCTCTGGGCAGCCTGTCTAGTATAGGTCTAGCATAGGTCTAGTAGTAGAGGCTCCACCACCTCTCTGGGCAGCCTGTCTACTGTAGGTCTAGCATAGGTCTAGTAGAGTTGGTCCTTGTCTTACCCATCTTCCACAATTCCTTGATAACTACTTTACCTTCCATAGTTATCAGGGTCAATACGGAGCAGGGAATGACACAAATGAATGGCCTGAGTAGTGTTACCTCTTTGAGACACATCAGGTATGTGAATGACTCCTCAACAGCCAGGCACTATCAGAAAGAGGTTATCATCGGGCAGGAATAACAGCAGTGAAGCACAATAGTTGATAATTTTCACATAGTAAGAGTTCTTCTGCCCCAGCGTATCTTGGCTGGCACCTATGGGAAAGGGAAAATATTCTTTAATGCCAGGATATCCCAAATACAAAACACGGTTGCTGCAAATGCATCCGGTGACAAAAAGTGAAAAGGCTTTTGAAGGGTTGCTGTGAAAAACCACAGTAAGATTTTATTTTTTTTTAAATGGGGAAATAAACTGTTCTGTTTTTTTACAGAAACGATGGTGTGATTTTGTTTAGCTTTTTCACTTTTTTTTTTTTTCCTGTGGTGCTGTGGTCAATAACCCCACTGCACCGTTCCCATTCTCCTGAATAAAATAAAATAAATGAAAAAGGGGTTTGTGAGAAACAGAGAAGGGGAAAATAAAAAACTACCTCTACTCCAAAAAAGGTGAGAAGCAGTCTATGCCAGCTGACAGCCAGCTGCTCTGACTTTGAATTCTGTGTCTCTCCCAGCACTGGTTTATTAAGGTGAGATTTGTTGCAAGCAAGTATTGCAGACTGGGCTGTGTCCCCCGCTTGCTCCAAATACAGACCCAAACATTTACAAGAGAGCACAGTCCACCCCAATGTTTATTCCTCCACCTTTTACAACATGCCATAATAAAAGTGTTCTATTGCAGTTTCCAGAGTTGTTAACATTTTCTGTGAGACTTGTAAAAGCAAGTGTTCTATTGCAGTTTCCAGAGTCGTTACATTTTTCTGTGAGACTTGCAAAAGTGGGCAAATTCAGAGTGTAGCCCAAAAAAACCCAGAACAACCACTTCTTGTCTATTTATGTGGCTTTTCTATCCAGGTTCTGGAGACAAAAGGGCACAGGTTCCACCAAGCATCCTCTTTTTCAGAATGAGAAACAACTTGCAACTTGAATCCTTCCTGAATCAGAGGTGTCATCTCTGCTTTCGACAGGTTTTTCTCGAGTGAACTCAGCCAGACTACCCTTCAGCCTATATAGAGATTTTTAATCATTTTAAAAAAAGTCTGCAGGCAGCTCAAAAGGTGAGCTGCCAAAAAAACCAATCACAGTTTCCTACTGCTTATTTTTTGAGGGTTTTTTCCCTAAACTTGGATGCAGACACAATACAAGAATTACTAATTTTAGATAGCCTATCTTACTTGCTGCTACAAGTAAGATGCCTTGGTATTGTAAAAATGTAATTTAATAGGAATCATTTAGCACAGCAGCAGATATATTATCATCTTAAAAAAAATAAAAGTACTGGAATGAAGATGCTGAGTTTATTTCAGTACCTTCCACTCTTACTCATCGAGCTACCTTTGGCAAGAGTTCTTGAATGTCTTTATCCCTCTGCAAAATGGGGATGAAAACCCCTCTACGTTGAGATAAAGTAATAACCCAAATAATTCAGCAGTAAAATATATGCATGTGCATACACCTCTGAGTTTTGATACGGGATACAACACACTATAAACGTTTTGCCCTTTTTTCTGTTGCTTATCTAACTTTGTAAGTCAATTCAGTGCATGGAAAACATCACTAATAAGTGCAAAGTGTATTACTTTAAAGGGTGGAAGGAACTGCTGAAATCTGTGGGTCTGTGACCAGGGCTTTTGAAGCAGTCCTGTGGATGAAAAAGTCATTCCTCTGGAATTCCTCTCCCTTTCCAAGCCTCCCTCAACTGGCAGAGGAGAGCAGAGGAGAGATACAACCCACCCATCTCTTCAGTGATGGAGGAGCTTCTGAAGACAGAAAGGTTGGTGTCATCGAACCCGGCCTCACAGCTACTCTCTGGAAAAAAATCCAGTGATGGAGGAGCTTCTGAAGACAGAAATGTTGGTGTCACTGAACCTGGCCTCACAGCTACTCTCTGGGAAAAATATAACATGTATTTCTAAGAACAAAGCACAGCTGATGAATCATTTATATAATTAATTAAATTATATTTATTAAAATTATATTCTTCCCAGAGACAATGTGTATTTCTAAGAACAAAGCACAGCTGACGTGAGGAAGAGGAAGGAAGGGGTTGCTCTCACAGTCACAGCTTTAGAAGGGGAAGCACTGCAGGCACCTCCAAGCTGGAAATATCACCTTTCCCAAGGACCACCTAGAAGCCAACAATGCAAAAATAAGCCAAAACCTTGTCTGTGAGGAGGTGCAATGGTGTCATCACTCTGAGTATAATTTATTTTGCCTGTTTTTTTTTTTTTATTTGTCGTTGGGTCTTTTTTTTTAAGGATAAAACTGACATAAAAAATTCAGGGTGCTGTTGCCATCCTTGTTTTGGTTGCTGTTGCCAACCTTGTTTTGGTTCCATTCCAGCAAAAAAATCCACAGACCATTAAAAAAACACATAGGCAACAAAAAAGGATCCAGATTAAAGCGAGTTGTTTAGAAATTATTATAATGAAAGTATTATTGGAGGAGAGTTAAGAGGCTGTGTACAACACAGGCGAGCCCCTCTGCTTACGCTGTGGTCCTGCCCCCTCCACCAAGTGGCTAAATCCTGCCCTTTGCCTAAAAGTTTCTTGGGAAACCATTTGAAGCTGATAAATCGATTTAGGTTGCTGTGGTCTCTGCAGCCACAAAGGTGCGATGCAAATCATTAGGCCTCAAAACTCTGCCTAGAGAAAGGAAAAACTTTTAAAAAGTCAAGCTAGAACTAATTAAAAAAGTCACAGGAGAAGCTGGCAGTATCTGTGTAAAAGTGTCTGGGGCTCCATGTTGAAGAAGCGGGTCAATTCGGAAAATACTTGGTATTTTCATAAATTATTTCTGGGCAATCTAAGCTGTAATGAAACTCCATTCTTTCCTGTTGGGATCCTTAAGGAGAGAAATACTGCACCTGCCACCTGCCCTCCTGAAACGGGAGTCTGAGCTCTCCTACATCAGCCAAGATTAACCAAATCCCGTAAATGTCCTGTGTTCTAGACCTATAAACACAGCTGAGAGGATGCATTCGAAGCCCAAAGAGCATGAAGTTTATACCTGCTCTTGAGGCTGGTGAGTACTTTTTTGCTGCAGCTGCTTTGTGGGATGCTGCGTTTGGGAGGCAGGCAGCATTCTGAGCAAAGGTTTTGCCCCCATGTCCTCCCCATGGGTGGTCCTCATCCTCCTCGGGGTTGGGGGGACACACAGAGCTGACATTCAGTGGGTTCTGTGATTTCATTCTTCCCTCCTCCCCCCCCTCTTTCCTCCTCCTTTTCCCTTCTGCCCCCAAAATCAGCTGTATCCGGCTATAAACATTAATTCTCCCAAACAGTGTACATTGGGCTGTGAGCTCCCTGTGTTCTGGCTGGCAAGCCAAATAGCCTAATTTAAGAATTACAACATCTGCATTTGTATACCGAGGGACTTTTCTGAAAAGATAAAGCGGGGAGGCCAAATTCTGATCTCACTGATGTCACCGAATAATTCCCCCGACGCCTAAAAAGCGCTGCGGCAGCCTTTCCTCCAGGAGCAGGATTGGACCCCTTGCTTTCAGCCCTGAGCTGATATTTGCTTCAAACAGATCAGGAGAAAAAGGAAAATAATTGTCGCTGGTATTCCAAATATTTGCTCCCTGCCAATGCTCAGAGTGTGGATTCCATCCACAGCCCGCCTTGATTTCTGTGAAAAACCTGCATTTTATTGTCCCTCCCTTCCCAAACCTACATCTTTACTAGATGGGAAATTGCATGGATATCTCCCCGCACTGGCCTTTTCAACGTACAAGAATAGTATTTACAATTCAAAAGAATAGCAGGAAATGTCTAATAGACTTAGCACTCGGTCTCTAGGAAACGAGAAATACCATGCTAATCACTGAAGGCTGCACCTTAACTATATTAAAAGTGTTTAAGCAAGCATGAGAAAGTTTGTACTTCTCTGTGGGCAGCCGTGCTCTGAGCAGACAAAATACAGATATTAAAAGAAAAACAGATCCGAAATCATTAACCTTATCAGTGGTAAACAGAGGAGAAAGTCGTATTCTACTGTTGTGGGCTCAAAAAGAAAGATCAGTAAACTTAATCTGCACAAAAATTCTGAAAATTGCCATGGACATCTTGAAGATGTTCATAGCTTTTTTTTTTTTTTTTACAAAAAAGAAAAAAAAAAGCTTTCCATATCAAATATGTAGTTCACAGGTAAAATACCAAAAAAAGTTAAACTTCAGCCCTGCAAACCTTGGTTAAATTAGCCTTATGCATTATAAGTATTCAGACAAATCATAATCCATTGTTGTATTTTAATTTTGTTTAAAAAGCAGCAACCTCAATTTGCTGCACAAAGAGTCTGAAAATTATTTTACAAATCCCCAAATTAAGATATTTTTTAAAAAGGTTTTCATATCAAATATATAGTTTCTGAGTAAAATAACAAAGAAAGCCAAACTTCAGCCTCACAAGTATCAAGTGAAAACTAAAAGCCTGGTCTGATGCTATCATTTTCCTGCCCTTTCACCAACCCTAATGTGTGTTTGACCAACTTGACCCCAGAAACGTACCTCTGCAGCCTTATTTTCTTCCACTTGCCCATAATGGCACATACATAACTGCCTTAGACTTCACAGATTTAATGGACTAGTATAAACAGAAAATATAATCCTCAGCTGAATGAGAAATAAAACCATTCTTCATTTACTTACTTTAGCAAATGAATAAAAATACTATTTTATCACCAAGACGAAAGAACTCACCGTTGAACACGTGCCTTGAGAAGACCCACCCAACACCACGGACACACCATCTTTGCAGGGATAGGACTTGATCAGCAACTTTCCAGCTAAAATTAGGCACAGAATGGGAAAATAACACAAAATTACACAGACAGCATGTTATAAAATATTTCAGAGTAAAGATAACCAAAATGACAACTACAATCATCATTAACTCTTTTGAAAGATTTCCATAAAAAAAATTCCAAAGCATGGACAAAGCATTTGATAATCATATCATGGACACTGATAACACAGGTATCATGAGTATGTTTGATGGTTCTACAGACCAACATTATGTTGTCCACCCTGCACAGACTCAAGGCTGTATGAAGTAAAACATGTGGTAGAAGAATACTTTGGAGTACTTTCACAAGAATCTGTTGATGTTGGTACGTTTGAATAGAACCATAGAATCATCATAAAATGGTTCAGGTTGGACAACACCTTAAAGACCATCGAGTTCCAACCCCTGTCATGGGCAGGGCGACCTCCCACTAGACCAGGTTGCTCAAAGTCCCAGTATATATCAAATATCCTGATGTCATACCCTCTTTAAGTAAATAAAAAAGTGAAACATAGACCACGTTGTTTCCTTCTTCTGTCTCTGACTGACACTACAGGAAGTATCAAGCTCCTCCATAGCCCTTCTTTAAAGTTGGCTTTGGCATTGCAATATCAGCCTCCATCCACAACTCACCCACATAATCATACCAACCTGTGGGAGCAGCAAGAGGGGAAGGGACTTCAAATCATCTAGTCCAGCCCCAAATAAACTTTATTTTCTGGTAGTTTTAACGATGCAGGAATTACTTAGAGATGTTTTACCGCTTATAGAAAGCTTTACAAATCAAAGCATCCCAACAAAACACTTTTTTTCACCTCACAAGTACAAGGACTACTTTTAAGCAAAATCAGGCATTTCTGGTCTTAATAGGTGTATTTAAGGCAAGTCTCTTCACATCTACTGTACATAACTAATCCTAAATTCCCAATTACACTGTAAGCTACATACTCTTCAAGGGCTTATTCTATTGGTAAATAAGATTTACGTTTGCACTTAGAAGATTAGTCCTGATTAATACATGCTACAGTAATTATGCAAACATATTTACATGTTACAGTAACTATAAAAACAATGATTTCTTAAATAAATCCATAAAGCCCGAGCTGGTTATCCACTTTATTTCTAGCTGCCTCAAAAAAGGAAGGAAATAGAATCAGGTACCAAACCCTCCCTTCAAAAAATTATGCATTACAGCTTTACTACAGCATTATTTTATTATATTATTTTATTACTACATTTATTACAGCATTACAGCAGGCGATGAAATATGCCATGCATTCTGGAAAGAAATTCAACACACACTAGAGCACAACTGAAATAGATTTTTAAATTATGGCATTTACCATTTTGACTTTTGACTCTTGGTAAAAAATTACAGTTAACTCATGGCCTTGGGATTATTTCATTACAAAGAGAAAGATCTGAGGAATTACTTCCAATAAAAATCTGATATTTCTGGGGTTTTCATCTTGTTTATCCTCCACAATGAGAGTCTGAAGCTAATTAAGCTTAAGCAAACTGCATTATATTTCTTTGCAAGTTTTAACAAGCAACACTACTATTTTGTTCTTATACACCATTTTTCACCAAAGGGTCTCAAAATACTTTAAAAGAGGAAGGAAACGTCTTTAACCCATTTTACAGGTAGATAAATTTCATAGATTTCAGTTTTTCTCTGCCTATTTCACATCCTCCTATGCAAGGAGAAACAATGGACACTATATTTAGCAGCAGCTTCCAAACCGTGGGCTGGGAGAATTCAGTAATTCACAGAACCATATTCAAAAGTACTTTTAGAGTGCCCTTTAAAAAGCATGTATTGATCCAGAAATTCTGAGATTTGATAGCTGTTAATTGGGGCCCAAAATTTTGCAAGCACTGACCATTTATATATGTTCCCATATGCTGTGAAGTGCCAAGATACAGAAAATGAGATCCCTGATTCCAATGTCTACGCATCAATAATTGTTACCCAATTTATACTGAAGTTTAGCTGCACTTTTTTTTTCTGTCTGGGGAAATATTTCTTTCTCTAAAAGTGTTTTCCTTTTAAAAATTAAAGACAAAAATCAAAGCCACAAAAATTTGTGGAAAGAAGTATTCCGATGTAATGGAATACTTTGGTTTTACTCTAACTGAAATTTTGATTAAAAAGTGGCTTTGAATTGAAAATCAGAGGTTTTAAATTGAAATTTTCAAGGAAGAACTCTATCGTTTTGAAAAATATTTTTACTAAATGAGAAAATTATCATCATTTATTTTGGGAGAAGGGAATAAATCTGACATATCTGCCTTTTTGCACTGGGTGGGGAGGAGATAATTTCATTACTGTACTAGGGCATTCTAAAGATTTTTCCTAATGCTGGATATCTCCATTTTTTCTCAGTATTCATGATCCCAAAGATCTGGGTGGGGTGTCACATTCACAAAAGCCAGTTCCAGAGTCTAGTCAGCCTTATCAGCTGCCCCAGGCTACATGAAGGGCTGTAGCTTTAGCAAGAATTTCAGCAACAAACATAAATAACTATGTACACAAAACCAAACTTCATTCAAGTTCCCAAACTATGTTAAAAGTAGGACTAGCAGACTAACTTAAGAAATCTCAGAAAAGAACAGAAGAAACGTATCTTGAATTTGTGGTCATCTTTTTTCCTCACCTCCATCCTAAAGAGCAACAGCAGCAAATTACATCAACTTCAGGTTCTGGCCACTTCTGTTTTCTTCAACCATCACAACAAGCGACTGATAGTTGTGGCCTCTTTGTGTGACAAGGTCCATCTTAGAAGCTCAGTGCTCTGTGTCAAAATAATTTTTTGCAGACCCAACCATCTCCCAAAGGCTTCCTGGCCATTGTTGAGCAGGTTCCCACCAAAAGACTGAAGACACCTATCTCCATTTTTTCTCAGTATTCATGATCCCAAAGATCTGGGTGGGGTGTCACATTCACAAAAGCCAGTTCCAGAGTCTAGTCAGCCTTATCAGCTGCCCCAGGCCACATGAAGGGCTGTAGCTTTAGCAAGAATTTCAGCAACAAACATAAATAACTATGTACACAAAACCAAACTTCATTCAAGTTCCCAAACTACGTTAAAGGTAGGACTAGAAGACTAACTTAAGAAATCTCAGAAAAGAACAGAAGAAACGTATCTTGAATTTGTGGTCATCTTTTTTCCTCACCTCCATCCTAAAGAGCAACAGCAGCAAATTACATCAACTTCAGGTTCTGGCCACTTCTGTTTTCTTCAACCATCACAACAAGCAACTGATAGTTGTGGCCTTAAAAGCTCAGTGCTCTGTGTCCAAAGAAATCTTTGCACTCCCAACCATCTCCCAAAGTCTTCCTGGCCATCATTGAGCAGGTTCCCACCAAAAGACTGAAGTCACTTCAGGAAACAAAGTGGAATTAAATGTTTCCACGTTAAGATTTGCAAGAGTTTAGATGGTTGTACAGATGGTTTTCACGACTATTTCAAAAGCCTGTGACACACATCTTCCATAGGAAAGAGAATAAGTATCCTTCCAGCAATCTTCCATAGGAAAGAGAATAAGTATCCTTCCTGCAATCCACCACCAAAATCCAGAGAGATGGAAGCCTGTTCCCAGTGTCCTACAGGGCTTTGTTCCCTCCAGGGAGACAGCAGAGAAGAAAACCATGCCTTGAAGAGCTGGGTTTGGAGAGCTGAAGGTGGGCTGTCGTGCTGCAAACGCCTCTGGACATCAACTCACTCCTTACACCATGAACCCAAGAAGAAGAAGGTGGTCTGAGATTTGCAAACAGCTCATGGTTCCTGCTGTCTCTACCCGTGACGTTGCCATAACTCAGTGCTAAACAGTCAAGAACTGGACATGGAAGACCTTCATCCTGCTTCTGCAAGCCCTCAGAGCAGCAAGGCAGCTCTAAAGGATCCCAACAGAAGTTTTCTACTGTGCCAAATCTGAAATAACGAAATCTGTTGTCCCTCACCATCAGGGCAATTTAGTCTTTAGTCATACAGCCTTATTGCTGATGCAAACATTGGATAATGAACATGGAAATTCTAGTTTATCAAATGTTCTGCCCAGCTGCAAACTTTTGAACATTTCAGGAGTAAGTATAACAATAGATAAATTAGATGTATTATGAAATATAGCCCTTTTAAATGATGAAGCTCAAGAGATGAGGGAAATCAGCCACACAACTTGTAACTAAGACATAGCTGCAAGGTTAAATCCCTAACTACAACGGAAAAAAAGAAAAAAAGATATCACAGGAAACATGTAACAGGAAAGAAGTAATCACGCAAGTACAAGGCAGTATTCTGTTCACCTACGTCAATTTTAAATATGAATATTGTCATTCAGAGGCTGTCTACACAGAGGGAACCAGAGCCAGAAGACAATTTTGCTTCATGCAAATCTTTGAGATAAATCTTTTCAGGATGGAAAGGTCTTCAGGGGTCCCCTGAGCACTGAAACACGACCTGCCTTAGGATCCAAAAGGGGAAGGGAAGAACAGACAAAAATCTCTCCTCTAGCACTCCGAGAAAAGCTTTGGGCCACAAAGAAGCTGCCGTACGATTCCTAACATTATGGTTACTTCTGTAACTATAGTTTGCACTTTACATCTAAACTTTGGCTGGAATATCAAAGCCAGAACTATTTATTCTATAATAAGGAGGCAGGAGGTGACTGTACATATTTTTATCCCAGGATGTAATGCACAGACATAAAGATTAAAGCAGAATTTATCTGCTTCTTCCACTATGATCTTCATTATTTCACATGGAAGTGAAGCTCAACACATCTAATGCAGAAAAAGGACACGGTCAATGTGAATAATGAAAAAAATAAGTCCTAAGCACTTACTTCCTGTAAATCCTACCAAATCCCAAACCCAATGCCAACAAATACCTTAGCGTGGAAGCCTTTAAAAGTACTTTCTAGTGATTAAGAAAAGGAGGTATTTTACTAATACACTGGCATTCTCCAGTGCTGAATGCTGCTACTTTGCACTGCTGAAGTGTTTTCCAGGGCTCAGCTGATAAGTCACAACCAGATAAGGAGCTTGCAGGAAGTAAATCTGAGTAAATCTAAGTCCTACTGACCTAAATTACTTGATGACAAAAACAAATAAAGAAGAAAGCCTATTATTTCTTTTTTTTTTGTAAGATGCAAGTATTCTACATACCTGACACGTGACTTGAAATCCAGATGATTTTGTCTGTAGTTTCTCACTCCATTGAATGAAGGTGAATTAGAAAAGAGAACTCCAAAAATATTTAATTGCTCAAAAGTCTGAGACAAATCCCAATAGCAATGATGCCCAAACTGCATTTCACATGCAGTCACTTGACCTGCAATAGGAGAAGAGTGCTCATTTCTGATTACTATCAGAAAATGCATTAAAAAATGCATATTTTTAAATGAATGCCTTCATGTGGAAGAACTGGATTCACAAGATCCTCTGGTAAAATAAAAAATAAAATAAAAATAAAAGCAACTTTTGCATGTTTCCCACCAATCAGGTGGTGACACGTACCTACACATACCTAAGGGAGCGCTGAATTTTAAATAGGAGTATATGCACCTATGTGAAAAGTCTGTACCTGTGGATTTTGCCATAGCTTCCTGGATTTTTCTGGTTTTATCAACTTGTTAAATTCTTAATTAATTCCAGAAATAAACATAAGCAAAAAGGTGAGTAAGAACATAGATGGTAAACCATAAAAGCAGTATTAGCTGAGACAAATGGTCTCAGCATCTTGAGGCACCTCAAGGCGAGCGCCTTGATCCCCAACAGTGGGAAAAGCAAGAACTGGACAAGTATTTATGAGCTTGTGCAAATAAGAACACCCTCAATTATTTTAATCTCAAAAGGTTATCCCAAGGCTGATGTATTTCTCATTTAGTAAACACACACAGATCTGTCTTCCAAGTATTCAGCACCCCCTGAACTCAAGGAAATGTTTTTCATGTCATTCATGAACAAAGTCCTTGTTCTGCAGATAGTTCTGGGAGCAGCTTCCAGCTGAAACATCTCTAAAGCATCGAGTCTGAACTCACACACAGAGAATTCACCACGCTCACCAAGCAAAAGAAAAGTGACAGAATTATTGCCAAAAGTCAGAACAGGGAAAAATAACTTTATAATATGCTTATGACAAGGCTAAAAGAATAACACTTGCATGCAGAGAGAAAAAAAAGCTAAAGTTTGGTCTTAGGAGAGGACTAATTCTGAACATCTTACAGGTAAAAAAAAAAGTTACCATTTGTCTCTTAACCTGAAGATTATTTCAAACGTGTGTTGTCACTACAGACTCTTCTGTTATTTTCATACAGAGTAAATTGCAGATAATAACCTATGTCTATTCCATACAGAACTGGCAACCAGAAACTTGTTTAAAAATTGCATATAATAGGGCACCGTACAAAAACATTGCCAATAAAAAGCTCAAGATACTATTTTCCGGGCTCGCTTTTGTAAACCACGGTTGTGTATTTTTTTTCAACCAGAAACTTGTTTAAAAATTGCATATAACAGGGCATCGTACAAAAACATTGCCAACAGAAAGCTCAAGATACTATTTTCCGAGTTGGTTTTTGTAAACCATGGTTGTGTATTTTTTTTTTTACCTGTTTCCCCTGCTACTGCTAAGCAAGATTATACAAATACATTCAAAATACTTCAGAGGCAAAAAACCACATGGAAGATTCAGGTCCAGAGTGACCTGGAAGCACTGAAACAGCCCCGTTTGCACTAATTTGCGACGCTAATTCACATCTTTCTCTTGGCTGGAAGAACCTAAGGGCTGCTTAAACTGAATAGGAGAATTAAATTAAAACATTATCCTTTGTATACAAACATTTCAGCAGGTTTTAACTTGTTTATAACCACAACTACTTCATTAAGTAATCTTTATGGGACAACCAAGTATCTGGTCCATTACATCAGCAATGAGTAACAATTTCTCTTATTTATCTCAAACCAGCTTAACTTTGATACCACAATTTAATCAATGCTGTATGATCATTTACTGCTTACTGTGAGAATTTATTTTTCCATACATAGGTGTATCTAATTCCTTGAGGCATCTTTGGTCAGTTTACTGGCAAAACTAAACACGTTTAGTTAAAAAAAATAGCTTTCTGGCATTGCTAATTTGTTTGTAGCAGGACAAATATCCATCAGTGGTTATATCTTCTTTATAGCCTGAAGTCCTGTTTGTAAAAAGAGCAACAACCCCTTCCCAAAAATGCACAAAGCCTTATTTTACTTCAGATCATGTGTAACTTTGTATATTTTGAGGTATTGTATGTTTCATAGCCATTATTTGATAAGCAAAGAAAATTTTAATTTAGTAGCCTCAAAGCTTTTTGGTAATCCCTGACAAGCCAGGAGCAGGTTTTCGCGTGGCATCAACAGAACTTTTACATAGAATCATAGAATAGTTTGGGTTGGAAGGGACCTTAAAGCCCCCCCAGTGCCACCCCCTGCCCTGGGCAGGGACACCTCCCACCAGCCCAGGTTGCTCCAAGCCCCCTCCAACCTGGCCTTGAACCCCTCCAGGGATGGGGCAGCCACAGCTTCTCTGGGCAACCTGGGCCAGGCTCTCACCACCCTCACACCAAACAAGTTCTTCCCCACATCTCACCTCTTTTGGTGTCAAATCCTTCCCCCTCATCCTGTGGCTCCCCTCCCTGATCAAGAGTCCTTTTATTCTGTTAACTTCACCTCCCCACGGTTCCCCTTCCTTCTTCCATCATTGGTCATTGTCCCCTCCCTGTGAGGAGATCAAACTTCCATGTTTTTCCTACAGAACCTGAATCACAAGCTTCCTGAAAACCCAGCTCCTTAAAATTTTATAAAGCCATTTGGACACAGGACCACCTCTTATAGTCATCATAAGCTTATGTACCAAACAAGTTCTTCCCCACATCTCACCTCTTTTGGTGTCAAATCCTTCCCCCTCATCCTGTGGCTCCCCTCCCTGATCAAGAGTCCTTTTATTCTGTTAACTTCACCTCCCCACGGTTCCCCTTCCTTCTTCCATCATTGGTCATTGTCCCCTCCCTGTGAGGAGATCAAACTTCCATGTTTTTCCTACAGAACCTGAATCACAAGCTTCCTGAAAACCCAGCTCCTTAAAATTTTATAAAGCCATTTGGACACAGGACCACCTCTTATAGTCATCACAAGTTTATGTACCTCTTTTGTTTAATTAAGTAGGTTTTCAGGAACACTCAAAGGACACCATGGAGCAGGTTCTGCAGGTGGTGGTGGGGGAATGTATATAAAGAAAGGACAGGAGATGTTGAAGGCAGCCTTAGCTTCTCTGCAGAAGAAGTGGAGCCAGATGTTTGCATAGGGATCAGCACAACTGGTTCTGGCCACTGGAAATCTGTGTGTGTGTGTGTAGGCTGGTCTGCCTCAGCTGTCTTGAAGCTCTTTGAAAATAAACTAATGAACCATTAAAGCTTCCAGCGAAGTAAATAATTATCATCCTCCTTCCACAGACGAGTAAATAAAGATAGCAAATAAACAGCTGGTCTTTGAAGCCACAGAGAGAATCCAGTAGTTCCAGAAACAGCATACCAGTTTCCATGTTTATATATTCCCTTTCAACAGCTTCTGTCCCACTCTAGCTCTTGGTTCAGATTGCAGGTTAGTCTGTTACTGCTTCCAGCCAGCACACTTTGCTCAGATTCACAGAAAAACCTCACAAGGGAACAGAATAACATCTATATTGTACACTGTGAAACAGCACAGAGGCTGCAGCCAGAACAAGAACATCAGCACAACACAATTAATCACTAGAGGGAAGACTCAAAAAATGGTTCCTGCAGAGGTCAGATTTTAGGCCAGGAGAACATCAACCAGCTCATTTGCAACACAAGCCTCTTCTTGCTGTGCTCTACTACAGGCAATAATTAACTTACTTCATTAGGAGTTTAGCACTTAGCTCTAAAATCTAGCGTGATTAACTATTCATCAGGAAGATGGGACCAGTCAAAAAAGCCTGATGGAACCACAAGAGGCTGCTTGATAAGGATGGGTACTCAATATCATCTGTGGCAGATGGAAATGAAGGTACATCATCTTTAAAAATACAAACTGGGTGACCCTCGAGAAAATTGTGCTTGGGAGAAGGTCAATCTTCTATTTCACAGGGAGGCAGAAAGTTCAGCTTGTCTCTTACCTCACTTGTGTAATGCAGAATTAAGAACACAGTTGTCCTCTCCTTCCACATTCCACGCCTCTCTCATACTGAAAAATTGAAATGAAAACTCATAACATCTAAAAGCAGGAAATTATAATTTCTCTATTCAACAGTGTAATGTTTTAAAGCATTAGAAGTTGAACTGTTTTACAGCAGATATGTTTTAAGACTTTGACTTTCCAAAAGATTTCCTTAAAATTGGCTGCTTCTTTCCAAGAAGCGTTTTGTGTTTTCTGCTTCATTTCTCTCCTAGAAGGAAGTTTAGGAATTTCAGAATGACCTGGCACCTCCAGCCACTTATAGGTATCCATTGGAAAGTCTGTTTACTGTTTATTTATACGAAACAATTTTTATTCAGAATGATTAAAGCAAAAGCTTAAAAAACCCAAAAGCATACTGATATGCAGAAATTAGGTGTTTATAGAAGTCAACCATAGAGCTACTCTCTCAAATATTATCTCATTCTGGTGATTTACAGCACAACTAATAAATATCATGTACCTCTATCTATTTAGGCAATATTGCTCTGGGAATTTGCATGGTCTGTGGTTGATACTTTTAATAAATTGCCCGCTCTATGACATACTCCAAGATCTTGAAAATGTTTTCAGTAGACAACCACTGAAATATTAATTTGGTAACATTAATATACCCATATATATATAAAGAAAGCCACCTAGTATGTTTTCTACTATAAAAATACCAAGTCAGAAGACATTCACATTTCGGAGCAACTCTTCCAGATGACAGTTTAAAGAGTTTGGCAGACACAGCCAAGGAGCACTGATAAATGAATATGGAAACACTGTGTATGTCTGTTTAGCGGATTAACAGACAGCTTTAGCCTATTAGTGTTCTCCCTGCTATATACACACCAAATCACCACTAAAAATACCACTTCTGGAATTTTAACTTCAACTCACAGACTCCTTTAACCCAACAGCTTAAGATTCCTTAACTTAAACAAGACTCCTTTAACCCCACAGCTACAGGCATCCATGAGAACAGAAGCTCTCCAAGAGAAACACCACGTGGAGACAGACACCAGCAGGAGATAAAAATGATACTGCACTGAAATTAATTTCCCCAAGACATGATTCTGTTCCATTTTCCAACCCCTATCCAGAAGAGTATGTTTCTCACATGGTAAAATCCATCAGAGTCTGCGGCTTATCACTTTTCAGTGCATATTGTTCTTTTGGTCACTGTGTTCCTGCTTTAGTGCTAGTTTTCATGATATCGTTAGACTGAATTTAACATTTTAAAGAGCTAAGCCTTTGAAATATTAAATACATTCTGCTGAATGCTTCAGAAGACTGCTCCAAAGAGTGGAGAAACTGAAGGCCAGAGAAAGCCACCAGCTCTCTGCACAGTTCAGCTCCTGGGAGTCCTCAAAGGGCAGTCTCTGAGGACAATGGACCGGGCGAGCCATTTTTAGCGTGCCATTAATCCAAAAAAAGGTCAAAACAAAAGTACAAGCAGATTGGGTTGTCTCTCTGCAAACAATACCTCGCATGCCATCGTATTCTTCAATTTTGATTCGGCTGGAACACTACTTGGAGTTTTCTTTAGCAGACCTTCTTTGAAAGGTGGGAATTTCTGAAGCCCAGACCATGGGCATGACTCATTTTTATTGTTTCCTCTAAATTTTCTCACCAGCTCATCCTGCACCACTTCCCTTGTTCCCATGAATGGACAACAGTAATGGGAACACATCCACTGGTACAGAAAACCAAGAAAACTACTCTGATAGATTTTCACATGCCCCATCAACAAAAAGTTAACATTTCATTCCAGTTAAAGCATTTGGGGTTGTAGGTAGGAATTAAGAAATGTGTTTCCTTGTTTAATAAGAACTTACTTAACTTTGCAGCCATATGACTCCTTAACAGCAAATAAAATGCACCCCATCTTGTGCAACGTTGTTTTATGATCCATTACAGCAAAAAGGAAAGGAAATATGATTTTAATCTAAAATAATACGTCGTTTGTGTAAAGCCAATACATCATCAGGGTTTCATTTCCCCATAGCATCTCCAGATTTCAGCACAAGGGGAAAAAAAAAAAGTCCTTACGTGCCACGAAATCTTACCTCCCTTCAAGATTAATGGGGGCTGGTCTGTTCGTACGTGAAGAGGTCGCTCGACCCCATCCGTTGGGCAATCCCAGGCACGCTGGGATAAGCAGAGGAGACTAAAAGCTTAGCTTCCCTCGATAATTCATTGCATGCAGGCTTTTTTTGTGGACCATTCGTGTGTTATTCCTGTGGAACTCGCTTCCATACTGGTGGAATTCCTGAGCAGGACCAGGACCATCACATCAGGGTCTCCAGGTGCTGTTCTCCTGCAGCAGATCCCTCCAGTTATTGGATTTCTCTTCATACCGGGTCTGGAGGCTAAAACACAAACAAACCCCACCAAACAAACAGTAAAAATCTTAGGAAAATAAGGGGAATGGGGTAGTTATCCTAAATATGTGCACCTTTAAGAGGTGGTAGCCTAGATTCAGCTACCCAGAAGGACAGCAGATGCTGAGATCTTTCAAGCTGTCCTTTCGTGAAGGAGCACCACAACACAAACTCTGACTAGACACCACGTGCAATCTCTATTTCATTCCAACTAACTGTCCTCTAACACAGCCGACTACAAACACATCTCTGCTTCTGGCATCATAAATATATGGTTTTAGGCAATAGCCCCTCAAGAAAATTCTTCTCTCTTCTTGTTTTTTGTGCTGTTAGCCATTAAAACTGTCTCAAAAACCTACTTTCTCCCCATGTTAAAATCCTGTTTGCAGCCTTAGGGAAAAGCCCCCTGTGCCCCGTGTAACACTGCCACCTAGTGACCGGCTGCGGGATCGCTTCTGCTGAGAAATAACTCCTTTTCCTAATGAAACCTAGCTCGGTGTATTAGTACAGCCTGTTAATAAAAGATTATTCGAACCATCAACGCAGTTGAATAAGAAAGGAAATTACACTATTTGATGGATTTCAGAATATTTCTCGCCGTCTGTTTGCATTTCCATGATTAGCTCTTCAGAAATCTGGTTGGTACCTTTTAATATTGCTAATGAAAAAGACCTTTCTCTCAGTAGGAAGCTGTTTTCTCCTTTGCAAAGAGCCCACACAGGAGTATTTGCAGGGCCACGTGCTCCGAACAGCCACGTGCATTTTTATTTCTTTTAATTGAAACCCTGTTTTAACTGAACCTTCTCCCAACGCATGTCTTACACGCCGTCAGATCGCACCGCGCTGCCTCTGGCCACCAGAACTACAGGTTCATAGAATCACAGAATGGTTTGGGTATGAAGGGACCTCAAAGACCATCCAGTGCCACCCCCTGCCCTGGGCAGGGACACCTCCCACCAGCCCAGGTTGCTCCAAGCCCCCTCCAACCTGCCCTTGAACCCCTCCAGGGATGGGGCAGCCACAGCTTCTCGGGGCAACCTGGGCCAGGCTCTCACCACCCTCCCACCAAACAAGTTCTTCCCTCAAAGATCTCATCTCAATCTCCCCTCTTTCAGTGTCAAACCCTTCCCCCTCATCTCTATGGCTCCCCTCCCTGATCCAGAGTCCCTCCCCATCTCTCCTGGAGCCCCTTGAGGGACTGGAAGGGGCTCTAAGGTCTCCCTGGAGCCTTCTCTTCTCCAGGCTGAACCCCCCCAGCTCTCTCAGCCTGTCCTCACAGCAGAGGGGCTCCAGCCCTCCCAGCATCTCCATGACCTCCTCCGGAGCCACTCTGTTCTGAAAGAAAAGCATCTCTGTGGCCTCCTCTGGACCCACTCTGTTCTGAAAGAATAAAGCTCTCTATGTCCCCACCACTTCCTTGGTGCTACAGAAGCTCCAGCTCTTGAGCCAGGGTGTCAGAGGTGGAGGAAGTATAGGAGATGTCCTCCCAAATCTGCTGCCTTTACACAAGGTCATCCTCTGTCAGCTCTTATCTGGGCATTTCCAAAGTGGTCTGTGAAAGCTATTGATCCCTATTTGTAGTAGATCCAGTCTTTTGTCTTTGATCACAAAGGTTTTCCCAGTGCTTGTGCAGGAGGGAAAACACAAAAACATCCTGGAACAGGTACAAAAAAAGCCCCAAGAGACATAGTCCTCCCTCTTCTTTCACATATATATAGAATATTGTATTTTCTTACACTAGTTACTTTGGGCTTTTTTACTTGTAGCAGCTAAAGTTGGGTGGGGAGAGGATAAAAATAGTGTAGGATTTTGTTTTTTTTTTCTAATACAGTGGGAACTGCCAAAGCAGCAGTTCTCATTTCGTGCACAGTCCTTTCTGTTGATTTTAACCCAAAACTGCTTGGAGACTCACGTTGCTGCAGCACTCTGATCCTGGGGCAGCAGCTGTTCCCACTTAAGCTGGGGGTAGATGCTCCCAACACAGACCTTCACCTGAAAGAGCAGGGTCAGTGCGGTTATCTGCAGGGAAATACCGCCCCACTTCAAAGGACAGCTATCCTACTGCCCAAATATTTAGGGGAAAAAGTACTCTTATTTTGTTTCCTACAGGAAACACTTAGCGGGCAGTTAATAAATACATCAAAAATGGCCTTAAATCTCTTCCCAGCAGAAGAGCGTTGGAAGGAAGAGGAGGAATGATGTTATCCAGTCTCATCACTCCCTACAGCAACCCTTACCAAGACAACTCAAAGTTGAGAAATTTCACTTACATTTGCAATGAATTAGGTTTCCAAGTGCTTCTGAGGCAACCAAACACTGCTCCCATATATTTTTAAACTGTGTAGCGCAGTTTTGTCATCGGCAACTAGTTCTTTGGTCCATGAAAGGTCTGTAGAAGAGCCAAGAAAAATATCCCTGAGTGAGTCCTGGCCTTTAACTGTAAAAATTCTTTCATTTACAACAGATGATTGGTCCAGTCAGGGATAAACTAAACAGTTCTACCTTAAATTTCACTAGACGTTCAGTGTCTGGAGAAGACAAATACAAGGATGGCATTAAGGTACATGCACCAATAGTTTTGACTCTTTTTTAACCATATATAATATGGCATTCAGAAATATGTCAAATATTCAAAAAGATGTCACCTTAAGATTAAGCCCACCACCGTTTAACACAAATCACCCTGAAAAGCCATTCAGTAAATTTAAATCTCTCTAGTCTAATGGGTAACGAGCTGCACCATAGAGTTATATACTTAAATTTATAATGAATCCTTCTTATATCCTACTGCAAGAATGGACACTCTTCAAGCCCAGTTGCTTTGTAAAGTGAAGGCCTGACATCTGCTGGTAATTACACAAACTGCCTGCTCTTGAATCCAACTCTGTTTTTTTAGACTAAGGAAGATGCTTCAGAATACATAAAGTATTCAAATAAATAAAGATTTACATTATTAGAGTCATGATGTAATGATGCTTCAAAACTGAGCCGCATCAACGTGGCTTCTGCTTGTTAGATGCAAGATAATGAGTGTCTTAGAATTTCCTACAGAATTTCCCTGCAGGAGGGATCCAATCCAGTCCTCAGGAAAAGAGGTTTACCCCAATTTTTGTACCCATTATTTTTAATAAATTAGCAGAAGCAATTCTAATGCTGTTGTACTTTGCATCCCCTTTTGTTTAGGTCAAAAATTTTTTAGAAAGCTATTTTTACACTAGTCTGTAATATTTCAGTTGTGCCACCAAAAACCAACAGGACTTCAGGAATACCCATAAAGATCTATTTTGTATCTTCATCACAGGTGGGACCTTTGTTGGTCTGTATTTTTATTTAAGCAGATTTTTAGAAGCCAGCAAAGACATGGGAGAAAAAAGGATATTGCCCTACAAAGAGCAACAAAAGGGGCCTGCCCAGAAATGGGTAAACTGAAGGCTTTTGGAATTTCACTTTTTTACGTTTTACACAGTTCTGTTTCAAAAAATATTGGGATTTATCACTATAAATCAGTAGGACATGCGTTTATAATATCTGAGGACCTGTGATTTTTATGAAGTGTGTAACAGTGTCTTGGTAAAACATAATTGAGAAACTAATTTTGTGCACAAAGGGGTCAGCATATCGGAATAAAAATAACCCTGTTGGTCACCAGAAAGTGAGAAAGAATACACATGGGAAAATGGGAAATCATAAAACATTTTATGAATTCTTTAATATGGAGGTAGCAAATAAAATGCTGAGTTTGACAAAGTTTAGAGGGGAAAAAACCCCTCAAAACTTCCAAAGTTAAAAACTGACCTTTACTGAAGTACTTTTTGAACATCAAATACTCTTTCAGTCACGAAAACTGATCCTTCATGCCAAATAAAAAAATAAAATTTTATTTGACGAAATTTTCTCTTGCCCTGTGAAAGCATCACCACGGACCCAATGAAAGGGAGAGGAAAACATAAAGTAAAAGCTATTGCCTCCATCCACGTTTATTTTCTCATTTTCCCTCTTTACCAACAAAACCAATAAAATCCGGTAGAACATCTGTTAAATCCCTTTATCATAATGTGCAGTTCTGGTAGCATAAAAGCTACAATACTGCCAAAAAGAGAGCATAAAAGTTACCTTGAATTTAATGACAATTGCGTATCAGTTTTCTGAGTCCAAACTATTTGCAATTCTCTTTGACAGAAGGAAAACAACCAAAGCAAAAACCAAAACGAGAGGAAAAGAGACAAAAATAGTTTAAAATCAGAACCAGCAAGAAACTTGTTGGCTGTGGGACAATAAGTAATTTCCACCTCCTGTGGAAGCAAAGGTGTTAAACTGGTGCTGCTCCCAGTTGAACAGGGCAGAGACACCTCAGTGTTTGGTGTCGGTTCTCCTGACTTAGAAATAGCACTGAAAAATTGCTAAAATTCCCTGGTATTAACCAGTTCTTGAAGGATTACACTGAATTAATCTTGAAGGATTATGCATATAGATACACGTATACACTATACATAGCTATTGGATGGAATAAAAGAGAACAGTTTGTCAGGTCAAATACAAATGGAAGTTGACAATTCTCTGTTTAATATTAAAAAAATCAGAAATTTTACAGTACTTGAACAATTCCTCCTCCTGAGGGTGTAGGGAAAGCATTAAAAAAAAAATTAGCGACAGGACTAATGAACTCCTGACTTTATTATTATGGTAAATATCCAGGAAAAACCCCAGCCTTACCTTATCTGAAGACACCCCTGATGTTGATCAATATTGATGGGTTCCTACAAGGAACTCTCTGCCTTTGAGAAGAGCCCTGCTCTCCACGTTCAGGAAATCAGCAGCTGCTTTTCAGATTGCTCACCAATAACTTAGAAAAATGGGGGAACAGGGGAAAATAATAATAAAAATAACCAAATAAAAGATAACACCTATACTCTCTTATGTCACTAAAACATTTCATTAACTTTTTAGATCAATATCCTTTGCGAAGATGTAAATATTCGCAAGGACAAATCCCATCTATTTTAAGAAAATGGCAAATATTAAATCTGCCAACTCTTTTACCTTAGAGGCTTCAGACATAGCACTGCTTGACGTTATTCTGGGATAGCGTGGTAGGGAGATGCTTTGCCAGAGTTATGCTTGTTTAAGTAGTAAAAAAGATGAGGTTGGTTATTTATATAGCAAGGGAGTGTAATAAAAATTAGTTTTTTGAGATGCAAAAGGCATTAAAACCCACAAACGTATATCCCATAGCTGGGTCAAAGCTGGCTTTTTAATTTTTTATTTATTTTTATTTTAATTAATTTATAATATATACTATACTTATATACTATAAATATATAATTTTATTTATTATTAATAAATTTATTTAACTTAATTTGAATTTAATTTGAATTTTAAACCAAGTGACAGCACATTCTTGAAACAGCACAGACTTCTGTTTTTAGACTTTCCCACCAAGCTTTTAAGAGACACGCTCTGCTTTCTTGCAAAATTAACTTTACAGCCCGTCACAGAGCGGTTCTCCAAACACAGAACAATTATAAACTTGATCACAGAGTCGGATAGCGTGGTAGGGAGATGCTTTGCCAGAGTTATGCTTGTTTAAGTAGTAAAAAAGATGAGGTTGGTTATTTATATAGCAAGGGAGTGTAATAAAAATTAGTTTTTTGAGATGCAAAAGGCATTAAAACCCACAAACGTATATCCTATAGCTGGGTCAAAGCTGGCTTTTTAATTTTTCATTTATTTTTATTTTAATTAATTTATAATCTATACTATACTTAGAATATATATTATAAATGTATAATTTTATTTATTATGAATAAATTTGACTTAATTTGACTTTAATTTGAATTTTAAACCAAGTGACAGCACATTCTTGAAACAGCACAGACTTCTGTTTTTAGACTTTCCCACCAAGCTTTTAAGAGACACGCTCTGCTTTCTTGCAAAATTAACTTTACAGCCTGTCACAGAGTGGTTCTCCAAACACAGAGTAATTATAAACTTGATCACAGAGTCAAGGGTTTAAGTTACTTTCTAGACATGAGGAGTGGTTTTTTCCTTCCCTTCCCTTTTTTTTTCCTTCCCTTCCCTTTCTTCCTTTCCTTTTTTTTTTCCTTTCCCCTTTCCTTTCCTTTTTTTTTTCCTTTCCCCTTTCCTTTCCTTTTTTTTTTCCTTTCCCCTTTCCTTTTTCCCCCTCCTCCTTTTGATAGAGAGAGTAACTCTCCTTTCCCCTTTCCTTTCCCCTTTCCTTTTTCTCCTCCTCCTTTTAACAGAGAGAGTAACTCCAGAAGCATCAGAGCATCAAAGCACCAGTGGTCACTCTCTGCGTTTTCCAAGACACAGCCCTACTTGGAGCTGTTCAGAATTTTGATTTCATCTATTTTCTTGGATTTCTAGCAATTTTAAACACCGTATTTCTTAGACCGAAACCCAAGGGTGAAAATCCACAGCTAGGAGAAGTATAAAATATTTCTTGACCTCGTTTATGTGCATTTCTGCCTGGACTGACCCAATGTTTTCAGTGACCTATGCTAAATTGCCTGTAACATTCTCCAGCCGCTTCCAGCTTGACAGCAGAAAGTTCCTTTAAAATATAATTATTGGCAAAAAGCATTTGAAAAATCATTAGAAAGCAGTCCTTGTAACATTTCCTACTCAGCCCAGGAGTATTAGAGCATCAATTTGTTCAGCTGAAATCCAGTTTCTGATCCATACTGACGATTATGCTGATAAAACTCCTTGAGTTCTTATATTGCATGGATTTATGCAATGGGATACCCACAGGGAGCAAGATTAAATTAAATCCAGTGCAGGAAACTTGCATCAATGCTGAAGAATATAAGTATCACATAATCCTACTGATTGTTAAATCAACATCTCACCCTTGAATCACAAAGGCTATAAAAATAGCCAGAGTCATCTTTAAGTCCTTCATTTAATCAGTTGTTCAAGACAATAATACCTGGATTTCTAATAAAGATTAATTGGATGAGGTGGTGGGAAATCAGAAATAAATATTCAATTACAAGTACTTCATAAACCAACTTGATTTTTTTATCTGGTATTACATTCTGCTTTTACATGTGTAAACAATTTAAACAATCTAGATAGCAATAAGCCCAAGAATATTAAGTGTCCTGGGAGAATCCCTCCCTCTGTCCTTCTCCCCTACTTCCCCCAAAACTAACCAGTAAGAAGAGTTTGGTTAGAGATTTATTTTAACTTTTCTCAGCATCTGGAGCTATTGCCACCAGCTCTGTGCTCCCAAGACTGTATTTAGCAAATAACACCCCATCCCTAAACAACAATTTAATATAATTTACTGACTACTTTTCTTGAATCTATAATTACAAGTTTCTAGGCCTAGCATAATCTCTAAATTTCCTCGAGTTTACTTCCTACTCTATCACTCGTGCTGCTATGGAGAGCAGAGAACAGCATGGGAGCCAGGGAAAAGGAAAAGAAAGCAAAAAAAGACCTGAAAAAACCCAGCAAAACCACCTCTAAATCCTGATGCCCAACAGGATCTTCCAGTCTGATATGAAAAACTTCCAGCTACTAAATGTCTACGATCTTCTCAATAATTTTACACCTATTTTCAAGTATTTTGCCCTTTATGGATGTTTTCCCCATAGCTCATTAATAGCAGAGAACGCAGTGTCAAAACCCCTTATTTCAATCAAGACTTATCACTCTGGTAAGAGTCTTTGCTGCCTCTAGGGATGCTCCTTGGACTAATTCTTCAAAGCCCTTTTGCCCTTAATTGCCTTTATGAAGGTGGGTCCTAATTAGATCCTCCATTCAGGGCTGAGACTTGGCCACAGAGGGAGGTGACAATGGGGCAGAATCTGTGGGTGTCCCCTGTGGGAGTGAATCAGAGCTTGTGAGTGCCAATACCCTGATAGGATATATAATTTTAAATAATTTTATTACAGCTCAAAGTAGTACAAATCACTTTACTTTTGAATCTTAACATTGGTAAAGGTAAAAAAATCAAAGCCAATCATTAAAAAGAATGTCAGTGTTGGCTGTTACCACAGAAGCAGGCACCAGCACCCCTCTCTGCACCTTACACTCATCCTTAAGTGAAAAATAAACAAAAAAGCAGGATTTAATGACAGAAGGGGACCAGGAAGGCAGAGAAGAAGAAACTCTGACTCTCTCCTCCTTTCAGAGTTGGCAGAGAGAGGAAGAAACAAAACCAGAAGAAAGTTATTTTTTAGAAATTAAAGTCGAATAGAAAAAAAAATATTTTAATGTCCCAGCTTTGAAATATTCTCTGAATTATTTGACTGAATTATCATTCAATTTCTCTGAGTGACATATTGGGCTCCATTATTTTTACTTTGAATCAGCAGCTTGCAAATTTTGTTTTGTTTTCTCAATAGCTTATGCATAGACAATTTAGAATTTTATTATTAGACCATTAAGGTTTGGAAAAAGAAATCGTAAGTGCAACTCACATGTCTGGGATAAACAGAAAAGAAAGAGAAAATTCTGCCAGTCTTCCCACATAAACCAAAAGTGAATTAAGAATTGCTAATTAAGAACAATTAGTGGGTAAACTAAATAAAAGGAATTATTACTGCAACACAATACTAAGGGAAAAAGAGAATTTAACCACAGAATGCTTATCCTGAGTTCATCACTTCAGGAACGTATGGGGTTACAGAAATGGTCCCGGGGAAGTGGAGGAGGTGAAAGATCCAGCAGCAGTTTGGCTTGTTCAAGCTAAATTATGGATTTTTTAATTTTAGTAAAAATATGCCTGATGTGAATAGTGTAATCTAAGGATTTACCTGTGTGCTTGGAAAGGGGCACTTCATGCTAAAGAGTATGTGCCTGTTCACTTGTTTGTGTACACAAACAGTCTACGATGCTTTAAAAACTGTTTTAAAACTCTTCTTAACAGAGAAAATCTCTTTTCTTCCAAAATAAAGCTGCCAAATAAACTACAACATTCCTTAAATATGGAAGACTTAGAAATAGTTACTTTCTATGTATTTTCTGACACAAATTTGGAGAAAGATTGAAAATTCAGGTATTGGAGGAGCAATCTAAGTAGCTTTCATTTTATGGAACTGCTCCTGCCAAACCTCTCCTGAAATAATTTTCAGAAGCAGAACATTTTCAACATGTGAAATCCAAAAATAACGCAGTAGCTCTACTTCAGTCTGGCTGCTGAGCAATACAATAGCTAACTGCAATTTTGTTGTCCAGAAGAAACTTCTTAAAAGAATAAACCTCCAATATTTAGAAGTAATGTATTTTCTCTATGTCTGTTCTCAGTATCTACAGTGCTAACCCACAAATAAAACCGTACACAAGCTGTAAACACAGATTTTTTAAGTGTTATTTTTCCCTTCCTGGGGTTTTCTGTGCTCCCAGAAGCAAACACAAACCCAGCAATGTTAAGAGCTTGCATTTTTCAGCCCTTAGACCAGAATTCCTGCCTCTGAACCTCAAATAAATCACTACCTGAAGCATCTGCAGTTCCAATTTCCTGCAAAGGGGTCTAAAGCTTTTTCCCATTAAATACAGCAGGTGCCAGGGAATAGAGCTTTTTGTGCACATCGCTACAAAAAACATCATTATTTAGTCAGTAGCACATCCAAGAGAAAAATCAGCCACCAACAGTAATATTTCTTTCTGTAAGAGGTATCAGAGGACACAAGAGGAAATAAATGCCATTTGTTTCCATAAAAGAGCATTCTTTTTATCAACAGTTTGAGAATTGTCACAACAAAATACCGGAGTCACTTTACTTTTTGAAAAGCTTTATAAGGACTTCCAGCTGAGGAATTTCCCTCTTGATTCCTGAACCATATTTTATGTCCTAAAATATTCCCATGAAAATACTTTCTTTTAGTTTTCACACTTCAACTTTTTGGAAGTTTTTTGATTGACACATCAACACGGAAAAGGTACTGCGGGGTCACTCAGGGGAAAATTCATAAATATTATGAATACTTCTGAATTCATATATGAATATAAAAGAGTCCTTTTGAAAAAGCAAGTTGGTGTCCTCAAAATCCACCAGCCCTTCAGTGACCTCCCAACAGAGGGGGAGACTCTGCCCCAACCTCTTCCATCTCTTCTTCTGAGAGGTTTGTCACACTGCAGTACTCATTTTTCCCCAATTTTTTTTCCCCAAAAACTTACTAAATAAACTGAGAAGTGGAAGCTGGCTGATGGATAATGGACCATCAGTTCCTAAAGGAGCTGCTGGTAGCTCCCGAGAGGCCCCACCTTACCTTACTCTCAAGCATGAATTTAGCAAAATAGCAGAAAATAGAATAGCCATTTCCTTCAGGCCCTCACAGAAACTGACTCCAGAAGGTGTATGTGAGTTCTACACACTATCACAGCACCTGAAAAGAAAAAAACCACAGCAAGGCTATCTTCTGGTTTAAAAATGTTTATTTAAAAGAAATGGAGATCTATACCCAGATGGCCAGGAGAACAAAAGAAAAAAATAAAATTCCTCAGTTCCCCCCCCCCAAAACCGTTACTCTGCAATTTACCTTTCCCTTAAGTTTCAGCTTCAACATTGTATTTTAAAACAAAACAAAAAAAGCAAAACCAAAAACAAACCCTGAACTTTCATTTCCTTTTCCTATGCCTTTAGACCTGAGGAAATCAAGTACCTTTCTCTGAAGGGTTGCATGGGACGTGAGAAGAAACCGCAATAAAATTTATTCACAATATACAAGTATAAAAATATCTTGCTTAGGGTTCAGCATTATAATTTAATAACTTTTTGTTGTTTCGTAGGTATCTGGGAAAGGTACAGACACATGTCCTGATCCTGTTACAAGAGGTAGAATCCCAGCATTTGGTACAACATTCCAGGAGAGAGTCAGAGTCACGTTCCTGTTTCCCCTGCAAAAAGCAATAAAGACTATCAGCACAAGTACTTTAATTCATAATTATTAATAAAATTAGGATACAAATTGTTTTCCTGATCCAGAAACAACAGACTTCTTAATTTTACGTAGTTACTTCATGAAGTAACACAGCAACAGCAATAAAAACCACATTTAAAATGCAATGTATGCAAGTAAATCAAGATATCATTAATAATACTTATTTTTTAAAAAAAGAAAAAGATTTACTTACTTGAGACCGTTTCCATCATCAAAGAAGAAGTACTTTGACTTCATGTCTTTTAAGAGCAGCCGAGGGTTATCTCCTCTCAACATGATCTTGTCCCAAAGCACCACCTGGTTTAGAGCCTAAAAACAGAATTGTAACCAAGTCAGCAAGGTACCTGACAAGGTTTTTTCCAGCAACTAGAATTTCACACCATTCTTAATCTAAAAACCCTGTGGAGTTGAAGTACATGCTTGCTATCCATAATTAATTTAACAAAATAATGCTTTGGGGGGGACAACACTTGTATGACCACACATTGCAGTGCAGCACAGAATAAATGGAAACAACAAAAACAGCTCAATAAAACCTAAGAAAGTAATTTAAAATAGTCATAAGCTTTCAAAGATGAAGTATGATGGCTTTTCCTTTTGAATTGTGAAGGTAAGTTGCTTTTAAAGTGGTATTTAGACTTCGTTTCAAATAAAGGGCTTAAAATTGAGCTGTCATGACACCACCCAGGTATTTAACATTTTTTCCAAATTTAATGGAAAAAAAATCTCTATTTGAATTGCAAGCATAACCCCAAGAATTATATGAAATATTCAAATGACATATCCCAAATTCTTAAATATTTGAAATTTTATACTGTTGTTTAAAGTAGTTAGGTGCTCAGTCTTGTTTAGTACCTTAGAGAACAACAGAGAAAAAAAACATCTCAGTATTTGTGAGAACTACTGATTTTTGTGGAAAAAAAAATATTAGAAGATGAAATAAGACAAGGAAGTCCCAGTCTCTGATAAAGAGCCCTAAAAACTATTTTAGTACAAACACGATATCCACCAGCATGTAAAAAATAACTAAGGTACTTTAAAAGGTTATCAAGCATGGAATGGGCTGCCCAGGGAAGTGGTTGAGGCACCATCCCTGGAGGGATTTAAAAGACAGGTTGACATAGTGCTTGGAGACATGGTTTAGTGATGGTTTTTATCAGAGTTAGGTTGATGGTTGGACCAGATAATCTACAAGGTCCCTTCCAACCCAGACAATTCTAGCATTCCATGGTTCTATTCTAATTTTTCCAGAGGCTGTTCCTCACTGCTCCCATCAGATCAGTGAAACATTTTATCAGAGTTAGGTTGATGGTTGGACCACATAATCTACAAGGTCCCTTCCAACCTAGACAATTCTAGCATTCCATGATTCTATTCTAATTTTTCCAGAGGCTGCTCCTCATTACTCCCATCAGATTGATAGCCTTCAGCTATCCAAAGCAAAATACCAGCAGGAACCAATCTGAAGGATGCAGCAAAGCCAATTATTTTGAGAAGCATGATCACATAAATGTACTTATGCGGCTACAGGAACTGGTAGTTACTGGTAGTAACTGGCAAACTATGAACAAAATACCCACCACACCTGGCCAGAACAGAGGCCATTATATCTTGTTTCTAACAGCAGTCAGCAGCAGAACGTTAGGGAAAAGTAAAATAGACAGAGCAAATAGGTGAAAAAACTTCATTTCCAGTCCACTCTTGCAATTTAACAAGATGATGTTACTTTTCTCCTGCTCTGCTGGGCACCAAGTTGGGTTTCATGAGGGTGAACTTCCCACCCTGCAGAAAACTGGCAAGAAAATAACCACCACGAAGGCCAGGGAAGAGAGCCCAAGGTAGTAGGAACCGCTGGTGCCTTAGCTCTTCCCAGCAGAGCTTCAGAACGTTAAAAATAGCCGCGGTACAGAAGGCGCGATTGCTGCGACTTTATTTGTGATACTTACATTGTTTTTCGTTGAATATTCTGCAGACAAATATAGAAACAATTGTTTAACGTTCCAGTCAAATATACTCTGCAGATGTATGCGAGTTAAGAAAAATACCATCTTTTATTTTCATAACCTTGCTTTGTTTTTACTAGATCTAAATAGATTATGATAATTACAGTGCGCTCTTACCTTTCAACACACCTCACCTATAAATCAAAGCACTTCCAAGACTCCCAACATGTATTTTAATCATACTAAAGCTACAGGTTTTTGGGTTGTTTCTAGTATTTATGAGATCTAACAGCTATTTCCTCCAATGATTTAAGAGTTCTATATTTGACACGGCAGGGTAGCAACCATAAGCTGTTGCTAGACAATCCACTGAAAAATCTTAAATATAAAAGGTGAGACAGAATTCTTCAGGAAGTATCTTCAAAGCTATTATTTATACTACCAAAGAATCCTGGTAGCCAACTGTGGATTGAGATACAACAGCATTAAAAAATATATAAATACAAAAATTAGTGGAGGGTAGAGAGTTCAAAGAGCTTGTAATAGACATGCTAGAGAAGTTCACATTTCACACTGGAAGGGACACCAGGAATTAGGGATTTAGTTACCTACTTACTGCAAAGTCAGCTTATTAGACTGGAACAAAACTCTGCTCAGATTTTTGATTAACAGTAAAGAACTGAAGACTGTCATTTGAGACTGCCCATATAATAAAGGTGATATTCTGAATACTCATCCATTGATTTAGCAATAAAATGTACTGTGTATGACTGCTAGGGAAAGACCTTTTAACTCTCAATAAAGATTAGTTGTAAACTTTTATTTCCCAATCCTCTTTTTCTATTGTATTTACCACCACCTCAAAGAATAATTAAACAGATTCCCCAACCAGCCTCAAAATCTGTTCTATCTTGTTCCACTCATCTCGAGATTGAATTGTGGTTTTAAGCCACTAATACAAAAGGCAAGAAAGGAAAGAATTAAATACTTAATTGATGTTGCTGCAAGAATACCTGCAGCTATTTCACTTGAAGATTTTTCATCATCTAACTCCAAACAACAAACAAGAGTCTGAAAATCTCCTTTGTAGGATTTCTTCAAACTTGCTGAAGTTAGCCACAAATTAAGTACGCTAAAAGGAGTTTGTGCAAACTGTCTCCTCCCCTTTCCTTTCCCTGGTTTCTTTTTCTAACTGTCATTTCCTAGAACTAACCGTTAGTTAAGAGAACCCCCATCTCTTTACAAATTTTGTCAAAAAAAGAAAACCTACCAGAAAGTTGTATTTTACAGCTCTACACACTGCACAGTTTATTCATGACAGGCATGAGAGATTAAATCAGAGGGTTTTTTTTTAAAAAAAAAGTTAAACTACTGGTACTATTAAGTCATTAAAACATGGAATCTTTATGTCCACATACTGCAGGCTAATTCCTACATAAGAACACTTCTTTCAGAGATCCTGCCCTGCCTCGCTCTGCCTCCCCCTGTATACACCACATACAATGCATCTATTTTAGAATTTTAGTCTCTGGTTTTAATATGTATTTCAGAGGTAAAACTCTGACTTCGGAGTTCACCTCTCCTGATAGCAGCTGATAAAAAAAAAAGCCCTTTTATTCCTGTGCAATACACACCTGCAAAAATCCAATTAACTTGTTTTATCCAGTGTTCATGATTTGTATTTTGTTTGGTTTGCTTACACTACGTAGTATTCTCCAGAGCAGGGGAACCAAAACACAGGGGTAATCAATGTCTTGCTTTATACAGTGACAAAAACCAGCTGACTGGGAAAAACCCCAGGACTCTCAGCCCAGCTGCAAAGCAGGGCTTAGAGTAATCACCTGAGGTAAAGCATGATGCCTCAGATTTGGTACCAACTTCTGCAGAAAAACAATGATTTTTTTTTTTAATATTTATTAATCTAAATCTTAAGAACGACTCTCTTCTAGTGTCAAAAACCCTACCAAAACCAAACAAACACACACAACCCTCCTTCCCCAATAAAAGCCAAACAACAGAGAAACAGAGAAATACAAAAGAGAAGTTGCAAAAAAGGTAACGGTAATAAGAGGCCAAAAACTAATGTGATAGATTTTGTAGTGCCTCATATGCTTCCCAATATATTTCATACTATTCAGTGTCAAAGATTTGATAATTTAACATCTAAGGAAGTGAAGTATTACAATGCCTTTTTATTTTTAAAGGAAGACAGGTGCTTGCATGCAAGTATTATGTGGCTAGAACTTTGTAAGTTTCACAACAAAATGAGTTTGGAAAGTGCCTCAGAATTGCTAGATTCAGTACGACAGTCAAAATAGTATGTTATATAAATCCTATAATTAATTAACACCCCAAACCACCAATACTAACGTCACCAAATGATAATACTGTCCAGATGTTAAACTGCATTTCCTGTTATTAGATACAGTGTGCTTTGCTACAGAGCCTGGTTTTAAAAACAGGCATTAAAAACAGGGAGAAAACAACTTGTCCTGCATCAGCTACTACACACAGATCAGCTATTCCAAGTTCTACTTCCCTGCCCTACCCATGGAAAATACTTTCCACTGCTATAAATTTATATTTTAAGACAAATTGTTAGTTTTCCCTCAAGTCCTGAATATCTGAAGATTGTAAGGTAACAAAAACAGATGTCAAGATGTTCTCATTTCACAGCATCCGCAGACCAGTTTTCCATTAAGGATATCTGCAGTGATGTCAAACGTGACGAATCCCAGGTCACTTCTTTCTCTAGGTCCAGTGAAGTCTTCTACATTTTTTCTAAGACAAAAGAAAACACAAGATTATCCTCTCTCATTATTTCTCTTCCACGCCTTACAGCAATTATTATTTTTATTACTTATTTCCCTTATCCATTTTCTGTACTTTGTTTCAAATGCTTTTGGCTAAAACCTAATAAACACTACAAAATAAAATCTGCCTTCCAGAAATTACAGCACCCCAGTTTTGAATGACAGGCCTTGCCACCACAGTACTCTCAGTTATAAAAATAGCCTATAGACTTTTTCCTGTTAAAAAAATAGTATCTGTATTTATCTATACCTAAACTGCACCACGTCTCATTTTAATAAAACATGTGTTAGCCACCCCCAAAATATATAAAGCCGATTGGAATACCGGCAGCATAACTGTCTGCAGGCAACCATTTTCCATATTATTTCTCAACTTTCCATAAATAAAAGCCTCTAGTGCTCAGTCTCACACAAGACACTCCATCCATTCTGGTAAAAAAGAGTTTGTACTTGTAGTTCACACAACTTACACAAGATTTCTCCCTGGAATGTCTGTAAGTATCAGTAAAAAGAAAATGCGTATTTTCTTCTGCATTATGGAAAAATCATGGTGTTTTAGAAGCCTTTATTACAAACCCATGTTTAGAGGATATATCTGACATGAAACCACATTAGAAAAAGGACTGGAAAAATAAGAGAGAAAACAGATATTTTCACATGTATTCACAAACCTCATCAATTGACCAAACTTGCCCTCTACAAAGAACAATAGCATAAGCAGGTTGAGGATCAGCTATGAACCTTAATTCCTCATGTAACAATGATTTGATGAATCAAAGTTTAGAAGAAGAAGTTTATTAATTTCTTACTTAAATTTATCCCACACTTTTGGAGACATTAAGAAAAACACCACCAAAACGTCCCAATTTAAAGCCTTGCTATGTATTTCCATCCCTTTGCAAAAAGCAACATATTTTTAAGTGGTAAAACCTATCAAGCACTTAATTCCTCAATCATTGTCAATCTGGTGAAGAAATTAGATGTGCAGAACTTCTGAGAAGTTCAAGAAAAGCAGCTAAGGTATAACACCTCTTGTTAATACCAGATCTCTGCATCATGGAAGGGACCAACACAACAGTACAAATTTAATCCAAACTACAATCAGAGAATCTCAGGCTGGAAGGGACATCAAAGATCAGCTGGCCCAGCCTTTCTTGGCAAAAGCCAATCTGGACAAAAAGGCCCAGCACCCGGTCTGGCTAAATCCTAAGTGTCCAAGGTTGGGGATTTCATCACCTCCCTGGGGAAATTATTCCAATGGCTGATCGCTCTGTGTGATACCTCCCTCGGGAAATTATTCCAATGGCTGATCGCTCTCTGCATGAAAAATTCTACCCCTGTGTACAATCAGAATCTCCCCCAGAGTAACTTGTACCCACCACCCCTCATCCTTTCCATGAGGTTCCTTGTAAAAAGTCTCCATCTCCTTCATAGGCACCCTTCAGGCATTAGTATGCTTTCTACCCCTGTGTACAATCAGAATCTCCCCCAGAGTAACTTGTACCCACCACCCCGAATGGTTTGGGTTGGAAGGGACCTTTAAAGGCCATCTAGTCCAACCCCTCCCACAAAGAGCAGGGACACCTCCCACCAGCCCAGGTTGCTCCAAGCCCCCTCCAACCTGGCCTTGAACCCCTCCAGGGATGGGGCAGCCACAGCTTCTCTGGGCAACCTGGGCCAGGCTCTCACCACCCTCACACCAAACAAGTTCCTCCCTCAAAGACCTCATCTCAATCTCCCCTCTTTCAGTGTCAGACCTTCCCCTTTCTCCCTAGGGCTCCCCTCCCTGATCCAGAGCCCTCCCCATCTCTCCTGGAGGCCCCTGAGGGACTGGAAGGGGCTCTAAGGTCTCCCCGGAGCCTTCTCTTCTCCAGGCTGAACCCCCCCAACTCTCTCAGCCTGTCCTCAAAGCAGAGGGTCTCCAGCCCTCCCAGCATCTCTGTGGCCTCCTCTGGACCCACTACAACAACATCATATACATCAAGCTCACCAGAACACCCAAAAACATGCTTTTACACTTGTTTTATGCTGTTTGCAATCCTCAATTGAGGCTAAACACAGAGTTTATATTTCCAGAGATATTAAACAGTTACAAAAGCTGATGGCACTCTTTATTTGCATTCACATCCCTTTTCATATAATCATATTCTTTGTAGGAGAACTTTAAGATCATCAAGTCGAACCACTAACTACACACTGCCAAACCCACCACTAACCCACGTCCCTCAGCACCACGTCTGCCCGGCTTTTAAACACCTCCAGGGATGGCGACTCCACCACTGCCCTGGGCAGCCTCTTCCAAGGCTTGACAACCCTTTGGGGGAAGAAATTGTTCCCAATATCCATCCTAAACCTCCCCTGGTGCAACTTGAGGCCATTTCCTCTTTATCCCATCACCTGTTCCTTGGAAGAGACCGACCCCCCCTGGCTACCCCCTCCTTTCAGGGAGTTGGAGAGAGCGAGAAGGTCTCCCCTCAGCCTCCTCTTCTCCAGGCTGAACACCCCCAGCTCCCTCAGCCGCTCCTCACAGGACCTGTTCTCCAGACCCCTCACCAGCTCTGCTGCCCTTCTCCGGACCCGCTCCAGCCCCTCAGTGTCCTTCCTGCCCTGAGGGGGCCCCGCTCCTGTCACACCCCATGTGCTGCTCCAAAGCTCCATGAGCCGTTTTTATCTCGCCAACTCGACCAAAACACCGACTAAATTAAAAAAACCCATTATTGGGTTAAAACAGCTCATTTTCCTATCAGCCCCCCCACCACTGAGGGGCCAGAAGCAGCCGGCGAAGGCCCACGGCGGGCGGGGCCGGCCCTGCTCCCTCCCGGCCGGGCCCTGAGGCGGAGGCCGTCGTGGGGCTCCCGCATTGGCCCCGGCGGGGAGCGGCCGGGAGGCGGGGACCGCCCAGGCCCCGGCCGACGGCAAGAGCGGCGGCGGGGACCTTCCCGGGCCCCCTCCTCCCTCCATCCATCCATCCATCCACCCACCCCTCCGTCCCGCCCGCACTCACAGCGTGACCCGAGAGACGGCGATGCGGACGGGCACGCTCCGCTCCTTGAAGGCGGTGGTGATGAAGCAGCCGAAGGTGAGGGCCGCCATCACGCTCAGGCAGAAGGCGAAGAGGGAGTTGGCCCGGGACAGCACCGTGTTCATCTCCCCGCTGGGCCCGGCCGCTGCTCGCAGGGGATGGAAGGGATCGGGGCGGGGTGAGGGGGGAACGGGACGGACCGGGGCGGCTCCAGCGGGGACGCGGCGGAAAGCGGGCGGCGGCGGCAGCGGCTGCACTGGGGCCGCGGAGGAAGGGGCGTGGCCCCGCCCCGCCTGGGCGTGGCTTCAGCAGGGACACGCCCTTTGGCTCTGCGCGCGCGCCGGGGAGGCGGCCCCGCCCGCTCCCCTCAGCCACAACATGGCGGCCGGGGGGGAGCTTCCCTCAGGGACTGGTGCGGCCGTGGGGATGTGCCCGCTGCTCGCCCGCCGCCGTTGGCCTTCAGAGCAGCGTGTGTCTATCCACAGAGAGCGGCACCCGGGACTGGGGGTGCTGTTCAGGGCTCTCACCGTTAATGCTGACAATATAGGTGCTTGTTCTGATTTCTTTATTGGTTTGGGTTGGAAGGGGCCATAAAGCCCCCCCAGTGCCACCCCCTGCCCTGGGCAGGGACACCTCCCACCACACCAGGTTGCTCCAAGCCCCCTCCAACCTGGCCTTGAACCCCTCCAGGGATGGGGCAGCCACAGCTTCTCTGGGCAACCTGGGCCAGGCTCTCACCACCCTCACACCAAACAAGTTCCTCCCTCAAAGACCTCATCTCAATCTCCCCTCTTTCAGTGTCAGACCTTCCCCTTTCTCCCTATGGCTCCCCTCCCTGATCAAGAGTCCCTCCCCATCTCTCCTGGAGCGCCTTGAGGGACTGGAAGGGGCTGGAAGGTCTCCCTGGAGCCTTTTCTTCTCCCAACTAAACCCCCCAACTCTCTCAGCCCGTCCTCCCAGCAGAGGGGCTCCAGCCCTCCCAGCATCTCCGTGGACTCCTCTGGCCCCGCTCCAACTGGGTCCCCGCTCCTCATCCTCTTCCTCATCCCAGCTCGGTCCCCTTCCTGCTCCATGGATCTGCAGCATCACTGTTCTGAGAACCAGGGGGGAGAGACAGCCTGTATAATGGCTTCCCCCCACTCCCCATATTTCCCTGCATTAAATACACCAGGGCTTATCAACGTGGATTTCTCAGGACGGACAAGAGGTGTCAGCAGTGGTTCAGTTATATTTATCGTCCCAGCCTTAAGGTTCCAGGGCCTCCTGGTGACTGACAGGACAGGGAGAAGAAGGGGTGGGCTCTCAGGCCTTCCTGAAATACCCATGTTCTGGAATGGTTTGCTGTTTCTGTCCCCACCACACGCACCCTGTAACCGACAGTCAGGTCTGTGATTCATGGAAGAAAAATCTTTGCAGATTAAGATAGGGAATGGAAGAGGAAAAAGATGCTGATGCTCTGTGTTTCCACCAACCCTAAGTACCTGTAGCACATCCCTTTTAGCACCAAATTCCTTGCAGTTGGGAACCTCTGTTTTCTACTGAACTGTTAATTTCTGTGTGTCTGTGCATTTGCCATAATGAAATCAGCCACAGATTTAATTTCTTCTCCAAGAGGAGAGGCTCTTTAGCAATCTTCTGATGATAAACTCATTCCCAGTTTACATTCGGTAATCCTTGGCCTTCCTGATACTCCAGAAGAATTCCAGAAACACAGAGAGTTTCCTCTGTGAAGGCTTTTGGTGGGTTTGTTATTATTTTATGTTTTGATTTGCTATTCAAAACATTGATTGTTGTCAGGTAAAGTTTTTTGATTTATGGTCTGGAACATAAATATCTGAAACCTTGGGCAATGGTTATTGAAAACTAGGTACTTTCCCCAAAATATTGGAAGGGAGAGGCTCTTTAGCAATCTTCTGATGATACTCATTGCCAGTTTACATTTGGTAATCCTTGGCCTTCCTGATACTCCAGAAGAATTCCAGAAACACAGAGAGTTTCCTCTGTGAAGGCTTTTGGTGGGTTTGTTATTATTTTATGTTTTGATTTGCAATTCAAAACATTGATTGTTGTCAGGTAAAGTTTTTTGATTTATGGTCTGGAACATAAATATCTGAAACCTTGGGCAATGGTTATTGAAAACTAGGTACTTTTCCCCAAAACACTTAGAAACAACAAGGAAACTTTTACTGCAAACTGGGGATCCTGAATGTTTCAGAAGTTGTGAAATCTCTGCTGTAATAAAAAAAAAATAGTTCCGAATGTGAACGCTGTTCTTATCTTGTGTCTACAAACAAAAGACTCAAATTGCCTTTGCTCTTGCTTTTAGTTCTTGCAGTTGCTGTTTAGAGTTTTTAATTAAACAGCTCTGCTGTTGGGGAAAACTTCAATAGCTATGGCAGAACTTGCAGAGTAAAGCAATGCCATTTCCAAAGCAGCAGTTAAGTACCTGAAGAAGACCAAAATCAACAGGTTTAGCCAAATTAGCATGTTTTTAAGACAGATTAATAAATATGTCTGTTGCTTGTGTCACAGTTAAGTACCTGAAGAAGACCAAAATCAAAAGGTTTAGCCAAATTAGCATGTGTTTTTAAGACAGATGAATAAATATGTCTGTTGCTTGTGTCGTTTTGGATTTATTTTAGTAGAATCCTTAAATAAATGTCACTTAAAAGTGCAATATGCAGGGGAAGACAGATGGTGTAATTTATTCAAGGACTGGTCTGTTACTGTTTCAGAACAAATAAACCTTCTGTAGGTTTCTAATGACTGAAATCTTGCAAAATCCAAAGAGGAGAAAACATTTGAAACAAAGAAGGCAACTGTGGTATTATTCACAATAGCTGTCTGCTGGCAAGGTCCAAATTCTTCTGTGAAAAATATGAAATCTGGTGGGTTTTTTTTTTTAAAGGATAGCGGCATAATATTAATGTTGGAAGTCACTGCTAAATAAGTTGTGTTAGCCTCAATGGATCCCAAATTTTTCATTACGAACTAATTGAACAAAATGCAGAGATGGGACTGGGAGCAGGTCTGAAATGCAGAATTCTCCCTTACTCTGTTCTTCCCAGAATTATCCTACTTTGGAACTCTGTTCTTACGCACTCTTTGATCTATTAATCATGTGTTGGTTGTTTTTGTTTTAATAGTGTTGGTGCTTCAGCAGGATTGATCCCAGTCAGCAGCTGATGATCAGAGCAGTCTTCTGAGAGAGAAGGGCTCGCTTTCTTTGGTTGAGATCTTTCTACCCTGATGTTCAGGTTAGTGAGTGATTCCTTTAATCGTCTGTAAACAAAACAGCAAGTGTTGACACTGCCTGTCCACAGAGATTGCTGCGAGGCCTTTGTCTTTTCCACTCAAGTCAGTTTGGCTCTAACGAGGTACACACAGCTAGAACAGATTGGGGTCTGTGGCTGGTGAATCCCAGGTGAAGGGGAGCTGGTAATTTCAGCCCAGGTGGTACCACCTTCGGCCTTCTTGGGGGTTAAGTTTCTAATTAATTTTACAGGTGAAAGTTTAGGTGCCCTGTGGAATCTTTGGCACCTGGCCAGTTAGATGAGGACTGTATAGATAACCTTTTTTCATCTAGGGTCGTGTATATACTTCTAAATATCCCCATATATGTCTAAATCCTTTATTGAGTTTGTCTTTTATTAATTATTGAAATTTTAACTCTTTAAGAGGCAGTAGCAACACACAGCCTCCTGGGCAGATGAAGATTAAAATAAATGTGGTCATGAGCAACTAGGGGAATTTTTGTCTCTATTGCAACAGCCCCCTTTCAGTTAGCACCTCTTCTGGGTGGGCTGGTTTTACAATTGGAGTGGGAAGGCTGTGGCTGAGAGAAGTCCTTCTGGGCTGCACTGAAGGGGTTTTGTTTTTAACCTTCTTCTTACCTCCATTTTTCCGCTTTGGATCTACAAAGTGCTGAGAATAAGAAGGTAAGCAAACAGAAATTTTCACTTGCCTCTCTATTCTTATTGCAAGAAAGCCTTGGGGAACTTTACATTTCTGATTTCAGAATGAACTTGATATAAGATTGTCTCCTCTAGTGGCATATGAATGTTTCATTGGAGATGGGACCAAATATTTATGGCTCCAAAACAAACTCCAAGTATGTTTTGGAGCCTAACAGAGTTCATTTTTGGCTCCTGGCAGATTTGCTTTGAGGACCCTTCCAACCCAAACCATTCTGTGATTCCGTGATTCAGCTGGAGCTTTCAGGCTTTGTTGTGCTTTGCATTCTGTGGCCAGAAGCCTGTGTGCTACGGATCCATCTCTCTCTAGTTCTGCCTCATTCCCTAAGCCAGTTGTGAGTTCTTCATCACAAAGTATTTTTATGTCTCTTGTAAAAGCACCAGGCAGGGACTGTCGTGCCTTGGCTTGCGGAAAAAAAATGGTTTGGTAGCTCTGTCACGATGAGATCACTTAACTGATCCTGGCTTTAGTGGATGGAAAAAACCTTTCTGATACAAACACTAGCCATCAGAGTCAGCATACAGTGACATTCTTGCAGAATAATCTTTTATTTCTCATCCCTATCAAGCCATGAAATTGACTTAATAATTTCCTTTTATTTCCATTCACAGGCAGCAGAATATACATAGAAATGAAACAAATGAAACTGCTTTTACTTAGTCTAGAAGAAAACCTGGCAAAAGTTTGAAGAAAGTGGGTATAAAGTTAAAGGAAACAGATGGTTTCACTGTTTTTAGGAACAGTTTGTAATGAAAAAAAGAAATCACTTAAACAATTAAAGGAAAATCAAAAGACAGACTACAATGTAGAATAAAATAAATTCAAATTGGTGAAGGAAAACGCAGCTCAGAGACACTTTAGAGAAATCTTTTCACTTGTCAATAATTGACAATCGTCTCATCCTGATGACGTAATTTAAAGGTCTTACACATAAATAAATAAAAAACTGATGTAGATCCAAAATAGTTTCAAAAGTCCAGGTAGTATTAATTCAAACCTCAATCTGCAGTCTCTTAAGCCATCAAAAGTTACAGCTAAATATCCTGAACAGGTGGCTTCTGTGCATTTTGACATTGCTGTTCCCTCATAGTTTGCTACTAGTTTTAACAGGAGGTTTCTGTCTCTGCAGCAGAATGGGTGGCGTTTTGTGTGTCAAGTCCAAAAGGTTTGTTTAAACTCATCCAACAGTTTAAATTGCCAGATTTTGAAGTGAGGTGGCTGACATACACACACACATTCCTTCCTCTTGATTTCCAGGAAGGGGGGAGGAGGGGCAGGAACCTTCCGCTGAGGAATGGAATGGGCAGCTGGAGGTGGGAGCTTTTTAAACTCCTTTGCGGGGTGGGGGGCAAGATCTGCTCGGGTTTGTCTGTCAGCAGGGGGTGTGTGCCTGCTCTCTGACACGTTTCTGGGTTCAGTCATGTCTCCAAGTACACACATGACTTGACTTTGGAATCTTCTATCATACCCTTACTAATTGGGCTGCGTTAGGTATCCCGCGAGGACCGCAGCAAATGTGGTAGGACCAACTTGCCAGGTTTCCTGGCAGGACTCAGATTGGATTTACTTGCAAGTAAATTCAGTAATTTACTTCAGCAGTTTTACCTGCTTCCCTTCTGCACGGAACTTTACCGTCAGCAATTAGCTGGACTCGTTAAGCAGATGGAGCATAGTGATATGATGTTGCTGAGCGCAGGGATTGTTTGATGCTGGATGTGTAGTTGAAGTGGAATCTATCACCATCGTGAGAAGCAGCTCTCGGGTGGGTGTGCAACAAAGTGATACAGCTTTAAAATTTCTCCCTATTCTTCCCATGAACCGAGAAAGTTACAAAACTGGAATTCCGTAATTGCTTGAATATCTTTAATTTGTATGTTTTTAAACATGTGTGCTATAGAGAATGTCTGTTACATCTAGGGATACTGGTTGGTATTTAAATCCCTGACCAGTAATTCCATCCCCAGGAAATCCTGATACACAAGTCAGTATGTTAGCACTATTTTCTAAGGTTGGAGTAATATTTTCAACAGGCAGGAAAGACAAAACACCTGAATAAAACCAATTTAACTTCCTTAAAAGTTCACAGTAGAATAAGCAAACTTTCCATGATGTTACAAATGAAAGGTCGAGTCATTCATGTGCCAGAAGAACGTGGCTTGTATAGAACCTAAACTGTGCCAGAGCGCTGATTTTAATGCAGTGGGGGAAAAAAATCAAACTTTGGGTATCAGTTATAACTTCCCACTGCATTGTTTGTGTAGATTCTGGATTGACATGTCCTGAAAATTCAGAATTCATAGAAAATTCAGAACACTTAAATGCCAGTTTTTCACCCGCTTCCCATGGCATCACATTGACTGTCAGATCCTTTATTTATTTATTGATGCTTCAACTTTCTGATTTCTGTTACAGTGTTGTCTGTTAGGATGGACTTGGTTGTTTGTGCAGTTGGGAGAGCTTCCAGTTAGGCTGGCACTTACAGAGCTTTAAAAAAGAAGATCTATTATTAGGAGAGTAACTTTGTCAGCTTCTCCTGAGCATGTGTGAACTCAAATTCTCAAAACTCATGATTTCTTTCAGTTTTGTATAGTTTGTAGCTAAGGAGGGAAATTTTTGAGAGGACAAAAGGCAAGTTTTGATACAGGAATAACACTCCTCGCCAATTTTTGTGTTGTTTCTAGAAGCAGAAGTTTTACAAATCAATGAGGGTTTTTGAAAGATCACTTACAAAAGATTCCATGCATGCACAGCCTGATTTTTGGAAAAGTTTTTGTTATTTTTATTGACTCTCTACAGAAAAATTTAGCCTGAATAAGGCAACCTACCAACTGAGAAATTTCTTTTTGGTGCTTTATCTGCTGCAGTTGTAAGAAGCAGGAAACCCAATTGTAAGGGGAAGATTAAGCGAGCGCGGCTGTTAACTCCAGCTGTTATTTATAGTAATTGCTATTTGGATTTTCACCTCTACAAAGAAAGACTATTTTGTTAATTAACAAACCGTGGGAGAAGTCCAGATGAGAAAGCACAGCTACTGGATGACACAGAGACAGGGAAAAATAGGTGAAGCACTATGAAGAAGAAAAATGTTTTCCATGAGATAATTATGATTTTTCCTTATTCTGCACGGTAAATATGCAAAACAGGTACTTAAGATGGCCGGGAAGTTCTGTGGACTGATTGAGTTAAGCTTAATAATACTAGTAGAAATATGGAAGAAATTCCAATACTGGATACGTTACTAAGGAAAATACCATTTCTATTAATGATTGAAACGGAAATTGGCAGTGGTGGCTCAGAACATAATGCCCATTTATCCTTATGGAAAACATGACACCTCAATTCAGTGTCAGATAACAATGTGCCAAATATAAAAAGGGATTTTCAGTTGGCATTTTAAGTACTCACTCCTGCTTCTAACTATGGTATGAGGAGAGCAGTTCCTATTCTGGCTGGATGAGAAAATGTCTATAAATGAAATTTAGGAGAAAATGCGTGTATTTTTTTTTTTTCACAGAGTAATATAACTTACAGTGTAAACTGCTTTTTAATTGCCTTTTCCAGTTACTGGTCTGACTTTTGTGTGGATTAATCTTTTTTTCAAAGAAAAAGACTGAAATCTGTTTCTCTCCAGATAAGCACATTTCAGTTTCTCTCTGTTAAAAATCTCGATATTTATTTCCAAGCTCATTTCCTTTTATCATCGTCTTTTTCTTCATTTCTATAGGTTTACTTGAACGTAGTTTCCATAAAACATGATAGTTTTTTACTCTAATACATTACTCCTGGAACCAGATGAGAAGAGGTGCTTTATTTTGCCACTTTCCTTTCAGAGATGTGATTTTGGGTGATATCCATGGTGTCTGCTGTGTTGTTCGCTGAAGTTGGGGGGGCCGGTGGCAGCGGGGACATTTGGTTCATACCCTCTGGTCCTGATGGACACTTGCCAGTGTTCTAAAATGCTTTTTCTCCGACCACCAAATGAGAGAATCCAGGGCAGAATACAAAGGGTTAAGATCACTATGGGTAGAGTATTTTAAAACTACAATCAAAGACACTATTTTTTTTTTTTATTTTAAAAGATATATGAAAGTTTAGAAGAGGACCCTAAGCTGCTGGGGTTCTTTATTTTAGGGTTATAACTTAGGAATCGAGTTCTGTCCTGCAGCTCCTCCATTTGTATCGTGTTGTGACACCACTATTCACTCAGCAATTGCTCACACTAATAGGAACAGTTTGTGCTGATAACTGTGAGTAATCTCTTTATGGCATATAAGCAAATTCATTCTTCAAAACTCTGAGGAATTTAGATTCCCCTTTCTAAAACTGGCCAAGAAATAAAGCCGGTCGTGTCATAGGTTTAAAATAATCCGGTGCAGCACAATGAAATGTGTATCACAAGCATTATAAATTTTCCATGTTGTATATTTACCATTGCATTTATTTAATTTTAATTTGATTTTAATTTAATTTTAGATTATTTGAGATATTATTTATAAAATATCTAGGAGTTTGATTTTTATTGTCTGCACTGAGTACTGTTTTTTGTATAATGCTATAAGCCATGAACACAAGATATTTGCATTCAGCCTGAACAAAACAATAAGAGACTGTCAAAGCTGAGATATATTAAAGCTCTGTTTTTATATTAATGTGTATTTCAGGTTTTTACTGATGTGGTTCTAGTTTTGCAAGGGGAAAAAAAAAAGTAGTCTAACATAAAATAAAGCAGCACAAAAAAAGGAATTTTACTGAAGCAGGGGAACTTAGTTTAGCAGAAACTGACTCCCTGAGTTACCTGGTTTAGTACATGAAATTGTAGTTCTTAGTACTAATTCTTTTGACAGTGTATTTTTAGCCATGTGTTAATAGGGTAAATACACGAATTAGAAATGCACAATTTGGAACGAAACAGACCTTCGAAGTGGAACAAGTAAAATCCAGGGTCTTGGAACCTGTGGCTGTTCTATTCCGTCCCACTGGAATAGCACCAGGAGCGGTAGTGAACTCAATACTATGTACAGTATAAATAATCCCCATATTTTGAGCAGCAAGCATCATGACCAGCTGATATTTTCTTTCCCCCAGGACCAGTTGTTCCCGGGAGTGCGTGGCCGGAGCCATATGATCTTATCAACACATTCGGGAGCCCTACCCAAACACCGGGAGAGGTTTCGCTGCAGCGATGACTGTCATAGAAGAGAGTCGCCCTTTCGCCCAGCAGCTCTCCAATGTCTACTTTACCATACTTTCCCTTTTCTGCTTTAAACTCTTCGTGAAGATCAGCCTCGCCATCCTCAGCCACTTCTACATCGTGAAAGGAAACCGTAAGGAGGCAGCGAGGATAGCGGCTGAATTTTACGGAGTTCCTCAAGGACAAGGTAGATTTGTATTTGTTATCTTACCACTACTTTTGGGGGAGTTTGTTCTCTTTT
>NW_015091487.1:52847-61291 GCF_001431845.1 Calidris pugnax | reverse complement strand
TTTTTTCCCCCCCCCCCCCCCCCAGGTGATTATTTATCTGCTAGCCTCATATCAGTATGTTAAATGATAAATGTGAATGTTTTTTTTTCTGAAGTTCTCACTGTTTTTTTTTAACACAAATTATCTGAAGGAGTGTTGTTAAATGACTGAAGCTTTTTCTTGTTTGTTTTTATTATTTTTATTTTTTTAGGTTAATAAGTTCAGAACAAACCAGAAATATTACAGCCAATGCCCTATTAGGAGAGAGGCCTCTAGTTAAGATGGCTCTATTTAAAATTGCCAAATGCTTCCCAGTCTAAGAGCATTTTCCAAATTGCTTCTGAGGTTTCCCCAGCTTACCCATTCATGGTTGAAATTTTCCACGTTTGGCATGTGATTGTTTTGCAGTGCTTTAGTGAAACTAGTCCAGATATTTCGGAGAATTATTTCTTGATTAATTTAAAATTTTCTTAAAGTAATTTATTTAAGAAGAGATAGTCCTTCTGTACTTTGAATTAGTGTCTTGGCAGATACCAGAAAGCCTGATGTTGGTCGGGGTGAGCTTTTGGACACCTGTGTGGAAACCCATCAAATTTTACTGGGTTGAAAGCTCTTGGGAAAATTCCTTTTTCCTGTTTGCTTGGGCAGAACTTTGGCAGAGCTGGGCACTGCTGCTCCTGTGGTGAGCCAGTACCATTTTCATTCAGTTCTTTTTTTTGGGTCACAGAAGGCAGAAAACTCTCTTCTCTCAATTGTGGTGTCCTCGTGTGTGACGGAGCCACGGTTTGGCTCAACCTGGGGTCCCTGCTGTCTTGCTTGTCTTTATTCTTGCTCCTTTTTCCCCAAGAACGTCCCTTGTTCTGGAATGACGTGTAGGTTGAGTTTGGTGATGGAACAGAAGGACTTCTGCCTCTCACTGCCTTCACCAATAATCCCTAGGCACCATCAACAGGAAGAAATGACCCAAATTTAATGCCAAGGGGGAAACTGGAGAAACAAGCCAGAAGCAGTTTCAAACGTAAAGATCTTTTCAGTCTTCAGTGTTGGGATGAGAGTTGGACTTTTTCTGTGCTTATATTTAAATTTGCAAATCAAAGAGAGAGGCTTACATCCTAAAAAGCCTGGGAAAAACTAGGGGGAAAGGAATAAGGTGCATCTGGTTGGAAAGGAAAGTAGTTTCTGCAATGTTACCTGTTACTGAATCCAGGAGATTTTACCTTGGTCATTTGTCTGAACTATTATATCTAAATAAATGGATACTCAGCGTTTTAGTAGCTGGCCCATGCAAATGATCAAAATCTATCACTCCTACAGGTTACTGTTTTGCTCAGGTAGCTGAGGTTCATATTGATTTAAAGATTCAAACATAGTTTCTAGTTTTCTGCATGGTTTAGTAAAAGAAAATAGTTGACGCAACTATTTTTGTGCTTAAACTGTAGTTTTGTACAACTCAGCACCAGCGTGTCTTAATTTTTCACTGCCCAATTTGCAGTGTTTGGGTCTGGATTGGGACAGTCCCAAGCACACGTTCAGCTGATGTCACCCACCCAATCTGGAAATTCTGTCATTAACAGGACTAGCCCTTGCTCTTTGGGGTGCAAATAATGCAACATGCCTGTTTTGCTCCTCAAAATGCCTGTTTTATCTCATCTTTTCTATGCTTTTGCTCTGTGGTTGTGGAAAGGGGGCGTGATGCTGTCTCATCTCACACCCTGTTGTGGGATTTGGTTTGTTTATGTTTGTGAAATACAGTAGCCAGATACCTCGGTAGCGTTCATATAATACCAGGCCATGAAATACTCCCCTTCAAAGTAATATCTAGAAGAACTACAATCAGTAACATGAAGCTATGGCTTGTAACATTAAATGGTAAAATTAAATACTGTGTATCCTCCTAATTAGTGATCCTGCTCTCTGGTTTTTATTAAGCAGTAGAGAAGCCTCAGCAGAAAAGAAAAAAGAGAAAAATAGTCTGTCATTGCCTAATTGAAGTTTATAGGGTTTCAAGAAGTAATTTTAATGAGAGGAAATGATAGTTTTCATTTTCTAGTTTTAACCTGATTACCTACTCTTAAAATTCTGTTAGTGCTGATATTTTCAGTTTGCTTCTAATACTACAAAAATAACTTTTTGCTGTAATAATGGCTTGGCTAGAAGAGAATCCTACAATTTTGAAGAAGAAAAGGACCCTTTTCAAATAATATGCTACTGGGCACAGGAATTATTCCATGTTTACTGCATTGAGCCCTTGACTTAAAATAAGCCTTTCTTTTACGAAGCCTGTATAATTGAGGACATTTTTGGTACTGAGCAGTAGCCCTTGGTGGAACTCCTTTGATGGAACTGAAGGTATATTGGTCAGGACAGGATTTGAGGGATCACACAATTGATGGCTGACTTTGTTTTGTGACTTGTTCTTTGCTGAACACAGGGAGATGGCATCTGCCTACTGTGCTCTAGTAGTGAAACAGGCTGTATTTTCTTCCTTTATATATATATATTTATATATAATATTTCAGGAATGGATAACCCATCCACTGTGTTAAATCTGTCCTTTGGATCTCATGTGTATGTGAACAGCTGGATAGGCAGAGCATCCCACTAATTAGAAATTATTACACTCTGTGTGTGGCGTTGAAATTTAAGATCAGTGCCCAGCACCAGCCAAGCCCAAAAAGGTGCATATAAAATCTCTACTAATTATAAATCACGTTAAGTTGTTTCTGGAGATGAAGTCTGAGTAAAACCTCTCTTGTGTCCAGCTGAAAGGCACCTTGAGAGGTAATTTGGACGCTCGGATCAAATAAACATGGGTTGTCTGGCAGAGGTTTGTCTAAGCTCTTTTTAAAAGGCTTAGTAATAGTGATTTCTGCACTGTCCTTGTGCAACCAATTACCTTTTTTGCTATTCTCATCACTGGAATGCTTCCCACTCCCCCCAAGACCTGCCTAAATATTTATTTCTGCAAACTAAGTATATAGAATATGATTAAGGTATTTATCAGTTTTTCTCCATGTATGAAAAGTAATCAGTTTAAAGACTATTATCGGGCATCTTCCTACCTCTCCTGATTTTGTCTTTTCTAGAATAAAGAAAAAACTGATTTAACTTAGGCTGTCCTCCCAAGTTTTGTTTTCTAGTCCTGGAGTTACTGTGTTTGCTCTCCTTGGGACTTGTGCCCGTTGATACACGGTTCACAGACATCTTTATTAAGGCCTGATTCCCCCCACTACACCCAGTGCTCTGGTGGAGACTTCATCAGTGCAACTGGTGCAACTGGTGCTTGTGTAAAAGTGGAACGGTTACGTCAGGTGCCATATATATGATACCCTATGTAATACCTCCTGGAATGATGCTTTGCCTTCCCCCCCCCTTTTTTTTTGCCCCCCAACAGTAAAGTATTAAGGAAACAGTCTGTAGCCTCCTATAAACCCCATGTTAGATGTACTATGCATTTGCTTTTTCCTCTGGAAGTGTAAGACTACTGGCCTTCAGCTAATTCCGTGCTCTTGATATCAGACAATTTCTCCATCTTACTCAACTCTATTTTGAATTTTTTCCCTCTGAGCAGTTCCAGCACCTGCAGTTTAGTGTCATCTACTCATTTTATAAAATGAAATATGATATTCTGTCATCCACAGTATTAAAAAACTGAACAGCACCAGCTACAGGAGAGAACTCTGCAGTCTTTTACACTTGTTTAAAGTAGATTAAAGACCCAAGTCTTCATAAACTATCAGAATGGAATTATTTTCTCAGTGAAGTCAGGGGTATGACTACCACAAAAGAATTACATGGAAAAGGGGATCCATTCTATTATAAAGGTCTCGTTTAGTGGATTATTTTTAACTTTGGCACTGACTTTGTAAACACTGATATCCACACGCTTGCCCTGCTGAGCTGAAATTGACTGATTAGTTGTTTAGAGCTGAGCACTTCGCAATCAGGGACTCTAGCTGCGATGTAAACAGGTTATAGGGCCCAGCTTTTCTTTTTTTTTTCTTTTAATTATATTGAACATGTATTTATTCATTACTAGAATAAGTCACAAGAGTCGATGCTTTAGTCATTTCTTTATGGAAAAAGTCATAGCACATATCCAGGTTTAAAATTCCGTGCCCTATAAACTGACCTACAAAAATGAACTGAATAGCAAATTAGCGTTGGGTATAATTAGCTCCTTAGCAGGCTGCCTGCAGTGAGAGGGATCTGCACAGGGAGACTTCTTCTCTCACTGTATTGCCAGAGCTGCGAGGAGTTAGTAACTCAGCTGTTGCTGGATACAAACCCGAGGATCAAAAGCAACCTTTAAACTCTTCCTACTCTACCAGAAGCTGGTCCTGTCATCAAAGGGCTCTCTATATACATGTGCTGAGGTGGAGCTTCTGCTGAGTTTTTTAGTTCAGGTGTTTTGGGTCTGTAAGATAGAAAATCTGCTGACAAATGCTGGTAAGACCTTGGTTCTTCTATGTGGAAGAGTCCATGTTTTGATAATAAAGACAACTTCATAGAAGGAGGTATAGTTCCCATTCACAGATTTTTTTTATATAGCAAAAAGAGTCTATTTTATCCAAATTAAACCTGATGCTCAGTGACTGTCGCAATGCTTTGAGCTGCAAGCATGGGCATGGACTTACACCGACACCTGGGGTCTGATGCCCAAGTTAAGTATTTGTGACACCATAAAATGCTTTTTTTTTCCCTTTAATATTTTTCTTTAATATCCTATTTTTTAATTGAGTCAAACTGCCTTTGCAAAAATTTTCATAGACTATCACTTTATGCATAACTCTACTATTTTAAAGTAACATTTGAAAGTTACTTAAAAGCAGAATTTTTATTTGTGGTATTTGAGTATAGCTCTTCAAAATATCTTACACTGTTTTTGTTTTTGCAGAACAGGAGAGGTGAATATGCCCTGATTTCTTCTCAGTTTAAAAAAAAAATATCTATTTTTGAAAGAAAATAGCAAGTTCTAAGCTGCCTGTCTTTGCAGTGTCTGCCTCGGCCAGGCGTGGTAGGAATGCTCACTCCAGTGGTTATTCTGAGTTATCCTAAATTAAGCCATCCATGGGGCTGTGGTAGTTGAAGGCTGGAGGCCCCATCTCCTTTCAGGATTATGAGACTTGTAAATAATATTAAGCCTTTTTTTCCCCTTTTTTTCCTCTCATGCACTGGGCACTGCTTGGGTGGACCCGTTGAAGCCCGTCCATTAAATACATCTCATAAATAGGAAACAATGGTGTGTTTCATTGTTTGAGAGCCACTGTTTGGAAAACTTGATTGTATTTAGAAGCTGCAGTGAATGGCTAGAGCAAAGTTTCCCTATTATTTTATTTCTAACGAGCTGCAATTGATAATGTCACTCAGCAACAGTTGTTAGGTAGGGAAGACAGGCACGAGGCCTTTTCTCAACTCGCATTCCGCAGAGATCACAGTTCTATTAATAAAAGCCATATAAGACCCCGGCGAGCTTCCTGGATACAATGGAGAGTGGTTGAGCAATGCCAGGAATATGGCATGGCATACCCATTCGCTGGAGCCCTCGCTGTAAGGCACCACATTTAGCACTTGTTTCTCACACATGGCACGTAAGCTAACGGTGTAAAAATGCTTAAGATGCTGTGAATGTTCTTTTTTTGAAAGCTCAGAAGGGAGGGGTTTTTTTTTTGATGGAGCTCATCACCTTCTCTTATGCTAAATAACTGCCCAGTACAACAAAGAACTGCCACAAAAGAGTCATACTTCAAAATTCATCTCAAGGAGACACTTAGAATGAAGCAAATGACACCAGGCGTTGGCAAGAAACCAAAACCATTCTCCTCAGGAGAACGTGACCTACCTTAAAGGGATTTTGGTGAGAGATACATGATGCAACTGGCAGGGACAGAGCCCTGACCTATTTGTAACAGCAAAACCCAAGCACGTTTGTTGGCAAGAATTGACTCTTCCCTCACCTTAAACAAAATCTCTGAGGCTACAGAAGCTTCTAGCGAATATATCTGCTGGAGCCTGTTTGCACGCTTGCTTCCTTGAAAGGAACTGAGATATCATTCTGTCATTCTTTGATCCAATCATGTAGATTCCTTTTTGGGTTTTTTTCACTCCTATTTGTGTGTCTGGATCTCCTGGAGAAGAAAATCACCACAGGCTGTGTTTTATGGCCGGTATCGTTTAGGCATGCCTCCTTAAAATGTGTCTTTTCCGAAGATGGACCATTACTCATCACCAGCCTAGGTCCTCTTGGCTTGCTTGATGAGCACAGTGTGAAGTTAACTCACATGGGAATCCCCTTCAATTGATTTATTTTTCCGGATGAAATTTGAACTACAAAGAAATATAAAAAAAAACATTGTCAACTCTGATGTAGCTTAGAAACTGGATTTTCAAAGGTGTGCAGCAGTAAGACTGGAAGACAATCCTGGAGCAACCTGCCTGCAGGGCTTAAAGACAATTTTGTTAAAGAAAGACCATTGGGACAGTCCAGTAGTGGACTGGGACAAGCTCAAGACACTGCTCTGTGTGCAGCAGCGGGGCGTTAGGACCAAAATAGCCCTGCTCCCTGAAGGTGGTGTTCCTTCCCTCAGCCCGGGACACGTTATGGCCAGGGTTCTGCTATTCACACTCCTCTCTGGTGGGGGATGTTCTCAAACATTGGCAATGCGGGCGAGCAGCGAGTGAACTCCTGCCAGCCTGGGATGACGATGGCTCTGGGGGAATGCCTGACGTGCCCGAGCCCTCAGCTCTCTCCGTGACCACCCCAGCCCTGGCTGGTTGCTCATAAATCCACCGTGGCACGTCGCATCTGTTGCAGGAGTGGATGGTGCTCCCTGCTCTGCCTTCTGGTGACACAAACGGCCGCTCCCTTCATGGATGTTCTCTGACACGGGCTGAAGATTCACTCCATGGTGCTCTACCCAAGCCAACTGCTGGTCTCACATGTTGTGTCTCTCTTCTCCATCGCTATCTGAAGCCCAGGCACCCCCTTGGTAACTGGTTTGGCTGGATTCATCAGTGTGACTGCTGGGATTTGGTTTTCTTTAGCCCACTGTTTGGGTTTGAGAAACCCACAAGAGCTGGGATTTGGTTTTCTTTAGCCCACTGTTACAGTCTGAGAAACCCGCAAGAATTTATTTATTGTTGTTTAGACAATTGTTTAGACAATTATTAATTGTTTAGACAATTATTCTCTCACCCAATTCCAATTGTTGTTTAGACAATTGTTTAGACAATTATTAATTGTTTAGACAATTATTCTTTTACCTGATTCCACCTTCCCTCCCCACCCAGGAAGGGGAAAAAACAAGGAAAACCAAGGGTTGACATATAAACAGATTTAATAGAATAAGACCAGATAGTTAGCATCAGTAACACTAAAAAACCAGTATTAATCCCGATGCAAATATAAAATACACAATGATCATACCCAGCCTACCAGTATTAATCCCGATGCAAATATAAAATATACAAGGATCATACCCAGCCCATTCCATCAGCAGGAAGCTGTACTCTCCCAGCAGGGGACACAGATGTGGGAAGAAGAAGACTAGAGTCTTCTACAAGTGCAGTTCTCCCAGGTATTAGAAGAGAAATTAGTCCTGTGTCGCTCAAACCGGGACAGAATTGCAAATCCACAAGCCAAGAAACGAGAAATTAGTCCCGTGTCGCTCAAACCAGGAGAGCATTGCAAATCCACAAGCCAAGAAACATAGTAAATGTGTGATTGTTCCATATTTGCCTTCTGCGGTGGCTGAGACAGAGCCCTTATCGTATCAGAATTTCTAAATGTTTTCTAAACCTTCCATTCTGATTCCCAGCTCCAAGGATACAAGGCCTAACACCTGTAAAAATCCCAGGGAAAGAGGAAAACTACCAGCCATCCATGCTGTTGCTACCTTAATAATAATAGTAATAATACTGATAATTTGGATTTCCAGCCAAGAGTCAGCAATGGTACTGTGTAAAGCGCAGGAGTGTGTAATAGGCTTTTTTAGTGCTCCTAGTGGCGTGGAGAAATGTCATTTTACACTTAAATAACTGATGGTATTTTAAGTGCTATCTGCTCTCTGCTGGTATTTGCTCTTTTTATACAAATCTGGGCAAAAAAGATTGTGAAGAAAATCACTTGAAAGTTTCCTTTAACAGTTCTCCCCTGGGTTAGAAAAGTCGAATGTAACTAAATATTAGTGAAATGCAGCATAGTGATTTATTTAAAGCTTGGGTTCTAAATTACGTCAGAATTCCAGATTTTTCAGTAAAACCCTCCAGTTTCCTTTCTCCGGGAGTGTAGTGTCTGCCCCTTCCTCTGGCTGCTCTTCTGCAGGTGGTGGTGGTGTTTCTGTGAATAATTAGAATATGAAAACTGTCCTAATTGCTTGTGTGCCAAGGCAGGGAACGTCACGGCCTGCTGTCCTTTCTGCATGGGGGATGTCTCCTGAGATTCCTGTTGTTATTTTTTTTTACTA
>NW_015091487.1:30714-52837 GCF_001431845.1 Calidris pugnax | reverse complement strand
TGTTTCTGTGAATAATTAGAATATGAAAACTGTCCTAATTGCTTGTGTGCCAAGGCAGGGAACGTCACGGCCTGCTGTCCTTTCTGCATGGGGGATGTCTCCTGAGATTCCTGTTGTTATTTTTTCTGTTCTGAGGTTTTCTGTTGGATTTTGGAAGCATTTGAGTGTCTTCTATAAAAAAATAAAATAAAATTGAGGAACAAGATCTGAGTACCAAGATGTTAGGCCCCCATCCGGTTGTAGTTTCAAATATTAAGAGCTTTATTACTGAATGAAGTCAAGAGATGCTGATTTTTACTTTCTGGTGTTTATTTGGCACATGGATGGCTGATGTGAGGAAGATCCTGTAGCAATTCCGTGGCAGAGGTGGAAGTGAAATTCTTCAGTCTTACTCCACAGTTTTAACTGTATGCTCACCCCCTCTTTATATCAACATCTCAGTTATACTTTTAATGCATTTCCAGTTGATTTTGGATGTTGCTCTAGCTTTTGCTTAATGATGTACTGTTTTAATAGGGCTTTTCAATGGCTTTTGCTCACAGGATGAATAGTTGTGCCTAGTTGTGCAAAGTTGCTTCTAGAGCCCTGAATGGGATAAGCTTTGCCTTCTTAAAAGCATGAAAAAAGATTCTGATGTCCTGCAAAGTAACTTAATGAGTGGTAAGTGTCTATGGAATAGAGATTTTTTTTCCTTGTACCCCTGCCTGGGAAGTGTCAGATTTTGGGGTTAATCTGTGCTCTCTGGAGGAGCACACGGGTGCTGTGGCCTCTTTGGAGCCACATCAGCTGTGTGTCTGCTGGTGTCACTGCTCCTGCCAGCCACAGTACAAAAGCACAATAACCAAGGGGGCTGGAATTTTTGTGGAAAACAAGTTGTATGAACTACTTCCAGGTTCGTACCACTCCTCTAGAAGGAGGAGAAGACACCAGCATTATTCTCACCTGGAGAACAACGCTCATGTCTTCCTGGCACAGACACACATAAGATTTCCTGCTCATTCATCTTTCAGTGTTTATGTACTTGAAGACAAACACTACAATTTAACAAGTTATTTTAGCATTGAAGTGATATATTTATCGTGTGCCCTTTTATAATGAGCCCTTTTGCAAACGCTGTGTTCAAGACTTAGTTGCGGCGTTCTCTTCCTGGAAATGTAAAAGTGTTTATTTAGTTCTCTGAGATATCCTGGTTTATTCAGCTGGATAAAACTCGGATAAAACAACTTTCTGGCAGCAGGAGAATGGCTGGGAGAGGGCAATGTGTTCCCTCCTGTGAGAAGAGCCCTAGCCCACCCATTTCTGTTCCCTGTGGAGCGTGTTCCAGTGTGCTCTCATTTCAAGGTGAAATTTGCAGCTGCTCCTTCTTCTTCCCCTTCCCAACTAGAATTTGGCCTCGGATTTTCTCTTCAAGAAAAGCAAGAGGGATATAGAAAATTAATTTTTGTCAGGTTCCTGAAAGGAGTAGTACTAAGGAAACCAAGAAATGCTGATTCCCTTTTAAAAAGCTTACAAATGGCTAATTTTTATATCAGTGGATTGCTTCTCCCTGCAGATTTGTGTTCTATGGTATCAGCATAATAAATAGTAAATGTATGTAAATACAAACAAAAAAAATTCTCCTCCTAGTCAGTTCCCCTTGTTTTTGTTATTATTTAAAAAAAAATACTGACTTGTGCTTCTCCTGCCAAGGCTACAGCCTTACTTTTATAATCAGGTCAGACTGTCAAAATAGGCAGAGAAATCCTTTTTTTTTTTTTTTATTGTTACTATTTTGGTAGTCAAACCATGCTTTTATTTATTTAGGATGTAGTTTCTCGTTGACATCTGTAGGACACCTTGTCCCCTATTTAAAACAAACACAAAACAAAAAAAAACCACAAAAAAAAACCCCAAACAACCAGAAATGCTTCATAGTTTTGTGGATTCTTCTTGGATCCTTCCTAACTGCAAGTTACATATGAGATAAGATTGATACAGGAATAATTATTGTTTCTATTAGTAAAATAATTGCTGTTCTGAAAAAATAGTTTTAGTTTTTCTGGTTTAGGTTGCTTTTTATTTGAATGCTTATGATTAAGGAATCTGGGGTTTTTTTTGGTGAAATGGTTAAAAAATTAACACCTTCTTGCCATTTAAATCATGCCACCAGTTCAGACTGGCGCTGTAGCTAAGCTGATTCTTTCTCCGTTTTAAAAATAGCAAATGCTAGAGCAGTTCTTCCCTTCCCCCACCACGCGCTGCCTGGTCCCAGCTCGTAACTGCTCCGGGATGGATTTGGGTGGTGTCTTTCCACCCTACCTACAGCCAGGTCCCGCGTGAAGAAGGAAAAGGAGGACAACCACCAAACCCAACCCAAGGCGGTCGAACCCCACTTGGCGGAGGCTGGTGGGCCCCCAGCACCTGCAGCGATGCCGGCCCGGCGTCCCCGCAGAGCCACGCCATGACCACCCACCCCGATGCGCGGAGGGGCCGCAGTCATCCCCCCAAAAGGCGCCCAGAAAGTAGAGGGGAGCGTCCTGCCAAGAGAAAGGCTGGCTGGGGTATCCTCACCAGCCAAGGTTAGTAGAGCAGCGATTTCAAAGATTTGGGGGGGCTGAAATCTGCTAAACTGACCCAATTTCTGACCTTCTAGCTCTAAACTGTATTTTTGTTTCCTAGCTGTGGTATAAATGCATGCTTCTCTTCGTGCCACTGTGGGTTAACACAAGGGTGCCGAAGCTATTTTTGTTCTTTCTGCACCCTTATCAGCTGATCTAAAATACCTTTTCTTGTTTATCTGCCCTATTTGTTTTATGCCAGTGGTTTAAGGCTTGACTTACCCTGACTTTTGCTGTCCTGTCAGCAGGTAACTGGATCCTGAAGCCTAATTGTTTACAACAGGGAGCGGGGGAATGGCAGGAGGGGGAGGAGTGAGCTTTGCAGATGACATTATGTATAAAAAGAAGTTTATAGGTAGCTGAAATAGGAGGCAATGGAGGAATTACAAGTGACAGAATTCTTGTCCTGTACTTAGATACTAAAGACAAAGATATAATTATAGAGGCTTGCATAGAAAACTACTTAGGAGGTATTTAAATTGCTTTCACCAATGAGGAACAGACTCTGTTGTAACAGAAGTGCTTAGGACTGCTGTTGTCTGTGCTGTATTTTCCGATTTTTTTTCATACTACAAATGTGTAAAAGGGAGCTTTGAGTAATTGTGAGTGTAGTAGGAATTTTTTTAAAAGAGTGATAATAATTCCAGTTAATATCGACCACGTCATAAGGCTTAGAGTGAAAAAAAAAGGAAAAAAACTAAATTCCACTTGAAATTTGTGATGACACGATATCACATGAAAAACTGGAGGTGTGAAAAATAGTCAAGGAAAGAAGGAGACAAGAAAGAGAAATTTGATATATTATGCATAAAAACAATTATGAATTTACCATGTAAACCAGCTATATGTTATGGATTATTCTTAAAATACCTTTGCTAATTTCTATTATTGCCAATTTTAGAATCAAGCAATATTCAAGAATTTAAGCAGCAGTGGCCACAGCTTCCCAAGTACCTGTTTGAACGCAGTGGTACTTTAAGGTGTTATTTACTCATCAGTTTTAATATGCAGTGTAGCTTTTACCCTCACATTGTTCACTGTTTGGGCTGAGATTTCCTGATCTACAGTAACATTTATTTATGAACATTGCACCTAGTTAGGTTCAGTATTTCTGACATTCTACCTCAGACTGAAAAGAAGTTTTACAAAAGTTTGTCCATGTTGGCAGTAGCCACTCCTTGATATGGTTCAAGGTTGCCATTCCTACAAAGAAATAGCCACAGTTAGTCAAATTTTGAAAATCACAGTAAAATATGGAAAATAAAATTTCCTGAAGATTCCATATTGACACGGTCCAGCTACTTGTGGGCTTGTGTAAGAAATAGCCACAGTTAGTCAAATTTTGAAAATCACAGTAAAATATGGAAAATAAAATTTCCTGAAGATTCCATATTGACACGGTCCAGCTACTTGTGGGGATTGCCCAGCTGGGTGTGTGTATTTCTTGAGGGACGTCTTGACCTACTGAGAGACTTCAATGTTCTGTTGAGGCTTCTGGGTGATGCAGTTTGCTGGAATAACAGGGATATTTAATATCAGTCCTGAAGGAGGCTCTTTTCTTCCTTCTCTGTTCCCCTCTGTGGAGGTCTCCAAACCTGACATTGTGCTTCGGGCACCCGAAGGAAGGAAGGGAGAGGAAGGCACATTAAATATACTGCTTGGAAAATGGACTAAAAGTGATGCAGGGGGTGGAATATGTCGTGATAAGATTTGGTAAAGGGGCCAGAGGAGAGAGTCTGGCTAGGAAAAGGTCTCCTGGATGTGGCAAAAACCAGCCCACTTGACCCAGCTGGGTACTTTAAGGCTAGGGATTGTGCCACGTGCTGCATTCATTCTCTGCAGGCTCTGAAAATAGTAAGAATACTGGGAAGAGACTGAGAATACTGGAAAAATACTGAGGGATTGTGCCACGTGCTGCATTCATTCTCTGCAGGCTCTGAAAATACTAAGAATACTGAGAATACTGGAAAAATACTGGGAAAATGGCTTGCACTCTGGATGAAGGCTGAGATTCCATTTGAGAAGCAAAATTATTCCAGGTAGAACGTCCTCCAGAGTGAAGGCAGAATGTCCATGTGCTTTTTCGTGTCAGCTGAAAAACCCATACTTTGTTTTAGTGACTAGTCCAAGGAAATGATAACAGCTCCATGCGCTCAGGTTGACCTGCCATGGCTCTGATAGGTTATTGAAGGTACAATTGTCCACCTTGGTGCTCCAACCATGGAGCAGATTTTGCAAAGTACTTTCAGCTGGAAAGATAGCCCGCCGGCCGTTGATCCTTCAAGAAGGTGGAAAAAACCAGACTGTGTGTGAGCAACGGAGCAGTGAGCAACGTGGCCGTGCTTTCACGTGACGGGGCCTGACACACTTCGTCCCGTGTGGGCCAGGAGCCAGCAGCAACAACTGTGGTGGCCGCTGCCAGGGCCATTGCCATTGCCTGCACGTGGCATAACCCTGCTTCTGCTGCGACCCCAGTGAGCTGTGTTGGGATCACAGAGTCACGGAATGGCAGGAGTTGGAAGGGCCCTCTGGAGACCATCCAGGCCAACCCCCTGCTGGAGCAGGGTCACCCAGAGCAGGTTGCACAGGAACGTGTCCAAGCGGGGTTTGAATGTCTCCAGAGAAGGAGACTCCACGGTTTCTCTGGGCACCCTCTTCCAGGGATCTGCCACCCTCAAAGGAAAGAAGTTCCTCCTCATGTTGAGATGGAACTTCTTATGTTCCAGTTTGTGCCCCTTGCCCCTTGTCCTGTCCCTGGGCACCGCTGAGAAGAGCCTGCCCCATCCTCTTGCCACCCACCTTTAGATATTGCTCAGCATCAGTGAGATCCCCTCTCAGTCTGCTCTTTTCCAGGCTGAACAGCCCCAGGTCCCTCAGCCTCTCCTCATAAGAGAGATGCTCCAATCCCTCATCTTCTTCGTAGCCTCTGCTGGACTCTCTCCAGCAGTTCCCTGTCCTTCTGGAAGTGGGGGGCCAAAACTGGTCCCAGTGCTCCAGATGTAGCCTCACTAGGGCAGAGCAGAGGGGCAGATGACCTCCCTCAACCTGCTGCCATGCTCTTCTTAATGCACCCCAGGAGGCCATTGGCCTTTGTGGCCACAAGGGCACACCGCTGGCTCCAGGGCAACTTGTTGTCCACCAGGGCTCCTGCATATTGCAAAGGTTAGGAGGTGGGTAGTGAGTGGTGGGGAAAAAAGGGTTAACGTTTTAACCTCCCTCAAAGCAAATTCTATTCTTGTCTTTGCCGTGGCACCTGTGTGTTTTTAAGACCAATCATCCAACCTAAAAGTTTCTTGACCGATCACGGTTATTATTATCTGAGGCTGAAATTTCAGAAGCTCAAAGGTCTCATAACCGTAATTAAACTGTGCTTCCAGTGCACGCTCTGGTGCTCCAGAACTCTGGGAGGAGTAAGCTATTAGATTGGTTTCACAATTTCAGCATTAAAACTCTCTGTCTTTTGGCTCCTTTATTTATGAAATATTGTGAATGGATGATGTTACGGAGATCAATTCAGGTTCAGATTTGGTTTTGGGAGAATTTCAGAAAAAAGGCAATATAGTTATATATGTTATAGTCTGCTTATGGTTTGGATACCGTGTCTTAAAGAGCGAGAGATCCTGCTGGATGTGGAGATAAGACATAATTTGAATACTAACATATCCATTGAATGCAGCTCTGGAATGACAAAACTAACGTGTGGCCATGGAATGTGGGGGAAATATTTTTTTATGGTTTTCAAGGGTAGGAAATGGGTGGCATTTGCATTTGGAATGAAATCCCCAAATTTTGAAAGTCCTCCTGATGCTAAACACTGGAAAGAACATCGGTTTGAACCAACCAGAGTTTCATTTTTTGTATGTGTATGTTTATATATTTATGCGTCTATATCTATATATTGCTATATAATCTTCAGTTAAATGAAAACAAAGAGTATTTGAAATATGGAAACGAAATATTTAAATGCCACATGAACTAGGTCTTCTCTCTCAGACATATTTTAATTGTCTGTAGCCTAAATCCTGATCGTGTTGGAGTAGGCATTTCATTTGTTCAAAAGAGGTGCCTTCTGTTTTGCCGGTCACATCTAATCATCATCGTTAAGCACCACAGATACGTTTCTTAACTTTTAAATCCTCCACTTCAGATTATTTTCAATAGTTTTTAACATCAAATATAACATCAAACAGTTGACACACTGCTTTATCCTGCAGGGCCCTTAGACAAATGGGTAATTTTATAGTGCCACAGTAAAAGGCTGTTAGAATTTAATGATGTATACAAAATATCAGGTGGTTTTAGCGACCAAAGTGAGTGAGTTGATGTTGGGACTATAATGTTACATTTTTGTTTTTTTCTGTTATCGTTATTGATCCTGTCCGTTGCTTCCGTTGCCACCAACGGAAATGCTCCTGATAGACCTTAAGGGATGGAAGGTACCAGTGATGAGCTTAATCCACAGCTTTTGTTGGCTTTGCAGAAATACAGGAGCTACACTTCCCAAATATTGATGTTTCTCATCTCCCAGTGAGGCTTCTCTTTTCAGTTTACAGAATCACAGAATGATCTGGGGTTCTTCTTCTTGTTTTGAAAACCCAACTAGTTAATGTACCTTTTAAACTGGTTTTTGGGTTGGTTTTTTTTTTGGTTTTGTGGGTGGTTTTTTTTTTATGACTACACAAACTTTTAGAAATAAAAGGATGGAACAACTGGAATTAACGACCTCTACAAAAATGTATTTATTTAGTATTTCACCAGTATGATGATAACTGGTGGGGTGACTTACAGGTAATTGCAGGTGGAGGCAAAGGAGCGAAGTCTGTAGGAAAAGACAAGGAAAATAACATTAATGACTGAGAAATGGATCAAAGCCAGAATTGCAAATCCCCATTTTGGGGGGATTTTTCACTGCTGAGAATAGTTATCAGACCCCCAATTTAGCGACCAAATAACTGTTCAGAAGGTAATGGAGGTGACAGTAAACTGCTGAAAGGAAAACACGGGTCAACGCACGGATCCAGTAGCACTTGAGACACATTCAGAGTATCTTTGCTTATTTCTTTTTAAAGTACGTTGTAAGTGGTAAAACAACAGGTGAACAGTTGGCAGTGCTTCCCTTACGAATCTATGCACTAATATTTATTTTTAAGCCTACAAAAATGTGTGCGCTGCTGCGTGAGGTTAAAAAAGGAGGAGGTTGTCCAGAAGTTCTTACTCAGCTGGAGGTTCTCTTGATTTCACTGGGGGTTTCTCCTGTGTTGAGATGCCAGTTCATCTCTCTTGGAAGGCAAATGCACTTTGAAAAGTTGTTAATGTTAAAAAAAAAGAAAAAAAAAAAAAAAGAAAAATAGAGGGTGAATGTGTGTATTTCTTCGAGCTGCTGATCCCCTTCCACAGCTTCTGTCTAGTAACAGACTAGCGAGAACAGATTTTTTTATTATTATTTTTATTTATTTTTTTTATTTTCCAGATTGAAAGAAATGAGTAGGATTTATAATTGCAATTGGCTGGAAGTGCCATGGGGAGATGGAGATTTAGGTATTGTATGACACTTTGTGATTTCTCGTTAACTCCGCCTGTTAATAGAATGGATGTGCCTGTTCTTGCCTCTTGGTGTTTACAAAGTGATGTCGGGTGCCCTCCCCGGGAGCTGGAAACTAAACGTGGCTTCTAATTATAGTTTGGAGAGACTTTGTATTCAGCATCTGTCAGAGACCACGTCGGGGGGAATTAATGCATTAACAGGTTTGGGATAGTCTATACTCGCTAATTCTGCCCTTACGGGCAACAGCCAAGGAAATGGGTTTATATTCTCGTTTATATTCTCATTAATGCATTCCAGGGGAGAGACATAGCCAGTGTGGAGCTCAGCAGAAGGCAGCAATCAAGACAGAGAATTTATTTTAAGGCACCTTTGATGTTTATTTATGCCACATATTTATTTGGAACACATACTGATGGGATTTACTGATGAATTACTATGGGGTTTGATAAATCAATATGAACGTGGGGGTTTTTTTTCAAAACTTGGTTTGCACAAAATCTTTCTCTGCAGCATTTTGCTTGTGGATTGTATTTCTGGTGGAGGTGCTACGAGCATTTTGTTGTTGAGTGGATTTAGCAGAGACAGCTCCTGCTGGATGTCTCTACGTGAAGACCTTGGGGATTTAAGGTGGGTCGAGGAGCAAAAAAAGAGCTCACAGGGGGGTCTGGCAGCGTTTGACTCCCAAATGTCACTGGAGTAATGACATCAGCAGCCTCTCTGCTGAGCCATCCGAGAGGGAAGGAGGTGAAGGAAAGGAAGGTGGGAAAAACATTGCTTTCAGATTCTACCTGCATTTTTGTTCTGCTTAGAGTTACATGTGCCTTCTAAAATGTCCAAGGTCTGAGTGTATTTAATGGGCATAAAAACTTCATGACACAACTTTCTTAGATGTTTTTCTCTAGAATAAAGTGTCTTTTTCCCCCCTGTTAATTTAGTAGTAGGATAAACTCTCAAGAAATAGAGGTTCTCAACTGTAGAGATGGGGACAAAATTTCAAAGGCAGCCTCTAAATCCAGTTTTTAATTATTTGGGGGGGGAGGATTCTTTGCAGCTGCTGGCAGGAAAGATTCATGGATCTAATGGATCTAATGGATCTAATGAACCTACCACAGGATAAGTATGTTTGAGTTTATTGGGATGACGCAGAAAATACTGGTGCTTTGTAAAAATCCGGTCACTTGAAGATTTCTGAGCTCAGTTTTTGTAGAATAATACCCCTTAAAATCCCAATCACCTTGGATTTTTAAGATCAGGTTTACAAAGCTTTCATCTCCTGTATTTTTTCACTTCTGTGATCCGCTTTAAGATAATTTAAGTTCTCATCATCTCCTGTATTTTTTCACTTCTGTGATCAGCTTTAAGATAATTTAAGTACTCGGTTGGGCTTTTGTTTTGCTGAGTTTTTTATCCAGTAGCTTCCAGTGGTGCTGAGTTCTGCAGTATAGTTATATATTCTGTGAGAAGATGCACTCTTACATCCCAGTCAGTTTATTTTCACTAACACCTCTAGGAAAAACGGAGGGTTTATCCCAATTTCCATATTGTGCCCTATTTGGTATGTTTTTCTTTTCAGCTCGAGCAGCCTTAGCCTTTTTGGCTCTTCATGTGGTTTGAGGGGGTGGTTTATTGTAACCAAAAGTGGACTTTCTGGCCCAGGCTGGTGGACAGAAGGGCTCCAGTAAGAAACAGAAGCAGGGTCTGTTTCTGATGAGTTGTTAATTAGAGCTTGGGCTGGTGACTGAGCAATAGCCATCTCGTTTGGAATTCATTTGCAGACAGTCCTGGTCCATGGCCATTGTTACCAATTCCTCATATTTAGTTAATTCTCTCTGCCTTTTTGGGGGGATTTTGGGGGACTTGAAATAACTCACACAAGTGATTCTATTAGAATTTTACCGTTCCGGTGATTTTCTTCATATGGGAATAAATACGGGTTATTCATAATGTGTGTTGAAGATGGTTCTTCCTCACACAGTCTCTTGTAACTTTGATTTGCAAAATAATGGGTACAATAAATTGGTCTCAGCTGCGCCCACAGCCCTGGCAGGCTGGAAGGGGCTGGCCAGTGGCCAGTCTGCTGGAGGAAAGGGCAAGTTCTTCATTGGGAGTCCCAGGGTGGCCCTGGGACCTGGGCTGGGAGTTGAGGGGGGAAATGTGCACAAAGATGGGTTGTTTATTGGGTTTTCTTTTATTTGTCCTTTCTTTTTGGGGGGTTGATAAATTAAAATAAGTGCCAAACCTTTACGTTGAACACATTAACTATTTTTAGCCCCAATAGCATATTAGAATGAGAATTTAAACTTAATATCCTGTTTCTACTATAGCAGTTTTTCAGTGTGATTTTCTATTTTGTTTCTGTCTTTGCTCTTGTGTAGAAGCTGCAGATTAATCTCATCGTATGTAAGGGTTTCCCTATTGATTTTCATGTACATCAGCTTTTCAGGCAGGTTTATGTCTGGTTTAAGTTCAAATATCAATTTGTTCAACTCTATAAAATTCTATATGCCAGCTGCAACAGTAAGTTACATGATTTTATTAAATAACCAAAGCAAAAATAGAAGTGGAAAATATGGCAATTGGCAAATTTATTAAATCAGCTCACTGTAATCAGTATATCAATATGTTCTTTGTACCGTGTCATTATTTATTATAGATGCTGACAGTTAATGATGGGGCTTTTATTGTCTGGAAACTGATCGTTTGACATACGGGCTCTAAAGAGGAAAAATAACTTCACAGGGCGTTTGACTTCATTCTGTGCATTTTACTTTCTGCTTTGCTCTGTGCATTCCAAAATCCTTCTGATTGCCGTGGTTTACTCAATGAATGTTGTTATTATATAGGTTCTTGGGCAGATCGCTCACCTCTGCATGAGGCAGCCAGTCAAGGACGTCTTCTTTCTCTAAAGACTTTATTGTCACAGGTGAAGGCCGTGTTCTTAAAATCGCTTTCGTTCTTAATGTTACTTAATTTCTCAGCATAGTCTATTAATGCACATGTAGCATGCTTTGCTTTTTCACTTGAATTTTTCAGAGCAATAGCCATTTAGGGAGTTTTTTATGCCCTAAGCTCTGAGTTAATATATAAAACATTTTCTCTGTTGTATGTTTTAAAACTTCTCCCCGAAAAAGACCTTTACTAAAGCGGTATCTAAACGTGCATCAGTCTCCCCCTTGCAGGCAGTGGAGCTCCAGTGCTTTAAGCCCTCCGGTAAATAGTGTCAGGAAAATCACTCAAAGAGTCTGGGTTTTCCATAGTTGTGATTTAAAGCAAATATATTTGGCTAATAGCAAAGGGAGAGACTGCTAAATTTTGTTATTACAGTATTGTGGTAAGAGCTACTGAAAAATTGTCCTCCAGAATGTATTTGATGAAAGCCAGCAGCTGCAATTGTTAGTTCTTAAAGAATCCAAATTCAAGGGCTTGATGATTGTATCAATGCAGGAAGTGTTTTCCTCCCCAAAATTCGTGGCTTTAGCCCTTTCAGGCCTTAAGTCAGAGAATCGTGGAATCCCAGGACAGTTTAGGGTCAGGGCCCTGTTGGGTTTTAAGGATCTCCGGGGTGGAGCTGCCCCAGCCCCTGTGTCCCCTGGGCCAGGAGGGTCTCACTCTCCCCACCAAGACATTTTTTTCCATATAATTAATTGGAATTTACCACTTTCCAACTGCCTCTGTTTCCTTTTGTCCTCTCGCTGTGCCTCCCAACAGTCTGTTTCCATCTTCTTTACACCCTCTATATCCCATTCCCACTTCTGATTTCAAAAATAAAGAAGAGCTGACAACTTCTGTTACTTACATTGATTGATTGAAAGACTCTTTTACTGCTCACTACTTTATTGCAAATAGAATTTTAAGCCTATTTTAGAGTATTGTAAATGATTCATTGGAATGGTAGTGTGAGAGAAGGACTCTTGACAGCTTTTGTGGGATTTTTAAATGTCATTCATGTCTCCTTTAGGGGTACAATGTGGACACCCTAACCATTGACCAAGTGACTCCGCTCCATGAAGCCTGCCTGGGAGACCACGTGGGATGTGCAAGAATCCTTCTGGAAGCAGGAGCAAACGTAAGGGTGGTGTTTTTTCTCTCTGTGAAGTCCAATGACAACCTTGGTTCAACCAAGAAGGGTACAGTCCTTGATTATTATTACTTTTTTAGTTGGTATTTCTCTACTCGCCCTATCGGTTGCGTTGATCTCATTTAATTACAATAAGCTGCCATCTGAAAGCTACCAAGGGAATGTGACAGGTCAAAGAAACATCATTAGAGAGATGTTAAAAGAAGAAAGAACCAGCCAACCAAACCATATAATTAGATGTGTAAGAGTAGATACCAAACAGAAGAAGAGTAACAGGGAAAATAGACGGGAGCTGGGCAGACACAGAGACATCAGCTGGGAGCATCCACTGGTAGTGATTCCTTCTTCCACCAGCCTTATTTCTTCCCCCAATTTCATTGCATTATTTCTCTTCTAAAATGTGGAATGTGTCCCTCTCCTTTGCTGGTTTCCCCTTGCTTTGGAAGAGGCGGTTCTTTTAATCTCCAGAATATCTTCTGTCACACTGCACTTTTGTGCTCTTAATGATTTTTGTGATCCGAGTACAAAAAAACAGTTTTTTTTTTTTTTCTGTACTCCTGACACAGGCTTGTCCCAACCAAAAATGGGTCTTTGCTGACATCAGAGTTTGAATGCATTGTTTCCCAAATCTCTCATCTTTGTGATGGAAATATTTATTGTCCTTACAATTCAGTTTTGAGAACCGTGTAGAAAATGTCTTTACAGAAAAATGAAAAAGGCACAGATGTTTTCCTGAAACAATTCCTCTCCACTTCAGCCAGCACAAGGGTTCTAAACACACAAAATTATAGATTCTATAGACAAAACTATAAGAATAAATTTCATTTTCATATGTGAATTGTTTCACTACTTCTAATTGTTTTGATGGGTTTGGGGGGCATAGAAGAGGATAGGCCAGACTCCTAGAAGGAGCTCTCTCAAAATACCTGTCCTCCTTCCTGTGTCGTATAATTGTTTTGATGGGTTTGGGGGGCATAGAAGAGGATAGGCCAGACTCCTAGAAGGAGCCCTCTCAAAATATCTGTCCTCCTTCCTTTATCATAAATGGTTTGGGTTGGGAGGGACCTTGATGCCCCCCCATTGCCACCCCCTGCCCTGGGCAGGGACACCTCCCACCACACCAGGTTGCTCCAAGCCCTGACCAAGAGTCCCTCCCCATCTCTCCTGGAGCCCCTTGAGGGACTGGAAGGGGCTCTAAGGTCTCCCTGGAGCCTTCTCTTCTCCAGGCTGAACCCCTCCATCCTGTGAAGTATCACTCCCACCTGGAGATTAAAACCATAGAAGAAAATGGCAAATAAATAATTCTCACATCTAATGAGAATTTTGCATTTTGGACAGCACTATGGGGAGGTGTCACCGTTACTCCACCAGGTGTAAATTTCCTGTTTCAGTGCAATGCCTTTGGAAAATTGTTTATTGCCCAGATGCTAACGTGTTTTTTAGTATTCCAGGTGGATTTTGCATTTTGGACAGCACTATGGGGAGGTGTCACCGTTACTCCACCAGGTGTAAATTTCCTGTTTCAGTGCAATGCCTTTGGAAAATTGTTTATTGCCCAGATGCTAACAGGTGCTTTTTAGTATTCCAGGTGTATTTTGGTTTATTCAACATAGTTTAACAGGAAAAACAGTGAACTAATTCCAGCTGAAGGGTGTGGTGATAGGAGGACCGGCACAGGGACTGAGAAGTTAAACTACATTGTTCTAACCAGTCATTTTTTGGTATTTTAATGACATTTCTAATTATATCCTGTTTAAAAAAAATTGCCTTTCTTCCCATTCCATCCTTAAGTAGATTTTTGTGTGTTCCAGGTCAACGCTACCACGATTGATGGGGTGACGCCTCTCTTCAACGCGTGCTCCAGAGGCAGCGCGGCCTGCGCCGAGCTTCTGCTGGAGTATGGTGCCAAAGCCCAGTGGGAGTCCTGCCTGCCCTCCCCCACCCACGAGGCCGCCAGCAGAGGTGAGGGATCACCCGCTGGGCAAGCACGGAGCGGTTGCCCAAAATCTCAAGAATTTAAGATGGTTTTGTCCATGAGAAAAGTTAGTGAGGTCGAGGAAAGCTGGATGGAGAATGGATTGAGAGCAGCCCCGAGGAGAAGGACTTGGGGGTGTTGGTGGGTGAGAAGCTCCACATGCCCCGGCAACATGCACTGGCAGCCCAGAAACCCCCCACACCCTGGGCTGCACCCCCAGCAGCGTGGCCAGCAGGGCAAGGGGGGGGATTCTGCCCCTCTGCTCCGCTCTGGGGAGACCCCCCCAGTGCTGCCTCCAGCTCTGGGGCCACCAACAGCAGAAGGACATGGACCTGTTAGAGCAGGGCCAGAGGAGGCCCCGGAGATGCTGGGAGGGCTGGAGCCCCTCTGCTGGGAGGGGGGGCTGAGAGAGTTGGGGGGGTCAGCCTGGAGAAGAGAAGGCTCCGGGGAGACCTTAGAGCCCCTTCCAGTCCCTCAAGGGGCTCCAGGAGAGATGGGGAGGGACTCTGGATCAGGGAGGGGAGCCCTAGGAGGAGGGGGAAGGGTTTGACACTGAAAGAGGGGAGATTGAGGTGAGATGTGGGGAAGAACTTGTGTGCTGTGAGGGTGGTGAGAGCCTGGCCCAGGTTGGCCAGAGAAGCTGTGGCTGCCCCATCCCTGGAGGGGTTCAAGGGCAGGTTGGAGGGGGCTTGGAGCAACCTGGGCTGGTGGGAGGTCTCCCTGCCCAGGGCAGGGGGTGGCACTGGGGGGGCTTTAAGGTCCCTTCCAAGTTGAACCATCCCATAATTCTATGAAACTGCTGTGCTTTGTCCCAACAGGTCACAGCGAGTGCCTGGAGGTGCTGATCTCCTGGGGCATCGATGTCGACCAAGATCTTCCTCACCTGGGAACACCTCTGTACGTTGCCTGTGTCTCACAGCAGATCCACTGCATCCGGAAGCTTCTCTATGCAGGTACGTCATGATTTTAATAAAAATATGACTATTTTGTTAAATACAAAAAGTGTATATTGAAGGTGCTCAGTGCAGCCAGGACCCTTTCTTGCAGGGCTCGACTTCGGAGCTCATTGTGATGTGTGTTTTCTTATAATAACATACTATTTCTTTCATTCATAGCAAGTGTTTGAAGGGAAAAGGGAAAAAAAACCAAAAAGAATGGGTGTTCAGAGTTTTCAGCACCTACAAACACATTGTAGATGTTCGTTTTCTTTAGGAAAACTGAAAAAAAAAATAAATCAGCTTTGAGAAAGGAATTTTATAAGGTAATCACTGAGTTTTCAGCAAACTTTTATCAGATGTAGTCCCACCTTTTCATTCCTGAGCGTGTTCTGATGGAGCTTGTTGCCAGGAGCAGGGGCTGAGCTGAGGAGGGGTTAGGAAAGGGGCATTTGATCAGGAATTTCACATTATTTATTTAATCAAGGGAAAAGAAGGGCTTTTTTACAGCACCAGTCCCGGGACACAACCCACAGGGTCGTTTTGCTGTGGTTTAGTTAATGAGATCCAGGGGTTTTGTGTCCTGCAGAACAACAAATGAATGAGTGAATGAATGAAAAAATATATACGAATAATGACAAATGGGCTGTCATTGCACCAGAGTCGTTTTTCTGCTTAATTCTGCTTTTTTGCCGGTTGTTTAGAACTTGAGGGAGCAGTTAAATTTGTCATTAAGTCTGTCTCCTTCTGTGATTATTCATGATTTTTATGTTTAAGAATTGCAGAAGTGTAATTGGCATATTTGGGGATTCAAAGCTTATTCAAAACAGTACCAGAAGGGCATATTCTGCATTTCTGGGCGTAGAAAATGGCATGTAAATTGAGAATATAAGGAACTACTGTTCTGTGGATTGGGAGAATTAATGATTTGGGTTTTTTTTCCCCGATTGGCTTTCCGGACTGCATACCCTGCCTTAATTAACATCATCTTCTTTATAGGAAAATCCTTGATAAGGGCTGGATGGGGTGGGAATCCCTTTCAAACCCTTCACCAGCTCCAACACATCAAAAACTATAAAGGGTCCAAGTTTGAACCCATCTTGAGCTGTCGCACTGACAAAAATATAAATACTGACCTTTTTAAAGACTTAAAAATAATAATATAAATACTGGATTCTTTTTTGAAGACTTTAATGGGGAAAGGACATTTTTATGCAGCAGAAATTTTCTTCCATGTGTACAAAATGTGCTTTTTTTGTTTATCATTAGGGCAGCAGTGATGCTCACGTGACCTAGTGTGATTTTTCTTTCCCTTCTTTTTAAAAAGTATTTTATTTCACTGGATTTTCACTGAAAAAAATTATTTTATCCTTTAAAATCTTCAAGGTCCCTTCCAACCTAGAAGATTCTGTGATTCTGTGCTTAGGTAATAAAACCCAGGAGAAGTGTATGGATTAAAAAATAACCACTGGTACCATTAGTTATTGTGCCACGCCATGAAATTAATCAAGTGGCTAAATTCTCTGTTTGAGGGCTGGTTTGGTTTGGTTTGTAGCGTCTTTGCTCCAGGAGGATGTTGCTGTAATCCCTTTATGTCCCCTCTGCCCCCCCAGGTGCCAACGTGCAGAAAGGGAAGCACCTGGAGACGCCGCTGCACGCGGCCGCCCAACATTCCAGCACGGAGATCGTCAACCTGCTCCTGGAATTTGGGGCTGACATCAATGCCAAAAACACGGATTTGGAGCGGCCGGTGGATTTAGCTGCCCCCAGCAGTTTAGTGGAGAGGCTGCTGCTCCTCCACGAAGGTAACTTTACACCTCTTTCTTTTGGCAACCAGAACTTGAATTCTTAAACATCCTCCCCCTAAAAAACCCCCCCCACCACCCAAAAATATGATAGAAACCACCATTGGGCTCTATGGAATGAATATATTAATATTCAGGTAAATTCCTAATAATAAAATTACCCAATAATATTTAGTCTCAGGCCTTTGACCCAGCACCATCAGAATTTATAGAGGCTGAAGAAGCATCATCTCCTGTTTGTTGGCTGTTGATGCGACTAAAGCTCCATTTTCATTGGCAGTTGCAGACCTTGTTAAAAAGAAACAAGATATTTTCATTTCAGATTAAAAATAGATTTAAGTTTTACATATTATAGTTTTGGGCAGCTGTCCCAATATTGTTAAAAATCTATTTTTAAGTTGCGGATAAAGTGCTTTATTTTGATTGTAGGCAAAACTTTTTAAAAGATTCATTTTCTAAATTTTCTTTACTGAATTTTAAGTACCTGAGGAATAGGAGTCGACACTTGAGAGTCCCTTAAAACTCTTAAAAGCCTGTCAACTTAGAGAATATCCCAAAAGGGAAGGGGATTTGTTCAGACTGACCTACGTAGGGCAGAAAAATAAGCAATAATAAACCAGTTGGTTGTCACAAAATTACTCAAGACTCACAGGATTTAAAAATAAAATTTAAAAGATGTCAAAAAAAGGAATTGGTGTGAAACAGGTATGGATTTATTGCCCAGAGACGTGTTAAAAAGAAAATTAAATTAAAAAATTAAAAGAAATTAAACTAATTTCTTTTAATTAAACTAATTTGTTTTTGTTTGCAGCCACCCCGGCGTCTCTGTGCCAGCTCTGCCGTCTCTGCATCCGAAATTACCTGGGGAGGGCCCGGCTCCACCTCATCCCCCAGCTCCAGTTGCCAACGATACTGAAGAACTTCTTACAGTACAGATAACCCCCTCGTTAACCCCTAGAAAAATTAACTAACGAATCCTTTTTCTTCTTTCTGTTTATCGTACGTTTTTCTCTCAAGAACTGCTGGGCGGGGAAAAAAAAAAAAAGTAGCCTTTTGCATATTACTTAAAACCAAATAATCTTTCTCTTTGCCAGGTGGTGTTGGTATAATATAATAATTGGGAGCCATTCAGCAGCTGGTACCAAGGTGCTAATTAGGCTGAATTGAGTAATTGTGCTGATGCTCGGGAAGTGATTGTGTAGCTTTAGCTTAACCCTCACTAAATAGCTTTAGTGCTCTTCACTTTTAATTGTATTTATACTTTTAAAATCTGTTTGACACCCCCCAACCCCGGAGAGCGGTTGTTATTTGTTAAGTTTGTCCCTTCGGAGTCATTATTTTATGTGTTTTTAAATTTCTATTCTTCGTGTACCTGAGAACACTCGGTGAGAGGTGCGCTACGTACATTGATAAAATAAAACAAATACAGGCCAAGTCTTTCTTTTTCTCTTTATATCAATGATTCCTTAGTGAGAGGGAGAAATTTATTTTTTCTCACTGCTGTGAACATAATTTTTTCAGGGCTGCACTGTTTGTAGGTTCTCTGTTTATTGCCACAATTGGTAAGTTTAGAAAGCCCAGAGGAATATTCCTCAAAAGCCTTAATGCTTGGACTCCTCTTGAGCTCCTCTTGTAAAATGGAATTCTCTGGGCTCCTTCCTCACCCTTTCCTCACCCCGCTGAATCACAGCTCGTGGGTATATTTAATCAATACTTATTTGCTGTATCTTACCGTGTAGGATCTGTGAGGTTTGGTGGAGATGTGGGCGCTGAAGTTCCCCGTATCAGGAGGGGACTCACCCTGAAAAGGACATTATTTCTCCTGCTGTTTGTAAATAATTTATCCAAGTGCAAAGCCAGTGTCCATTCCATGTCTCTCCTGGGTATTTATGTTCCTTCTGGGGAGGTGTGAAGCGGGGAACTAACTCTGGAGGAAGTTGTCACGAAGAGGGACGGTTACTCAGCTGCTGAATTACAGCCACCTCAAAAAAGCAGCTCTTGGATATTTTACCGTGTTAAAACTAATCTTAATTTGCTTCTTTTCCCTCCAAAAACTCCAGTGAGAGCCCCTTTGGAGTCCACATAGTCAGATGTGAGGAACATCTTCCATAATGGAGTGCGTTGGGTGGGTCAGGTTTTCATAGAGCCATGGAATCACAGAGACATGGAATGGTTTGGGTGGGAAGGGACCTTGAGGATCATCCAGTGCCACCACCTCCCACCAGCCCAGGTTGCTCCAAGCCCCCTCCAACCCGGCCTTGAACCCCTCCAGGGATGGGGCAGTTTTCACCCAGAAACTACTGGTTTTCTGTACGAGACCATTAATTTGTATTTTCTTCAAGACCCAAGGCAACCAGGGCACTGGATCTGTTGTAGAGTGAGATCATTCAGACCCTCACCTGTGGGTCTGCTCGGCGCTTTTCAAGCTCGACTCAGGGAAAAGTGTCATTAAAAAAAGGCACTCTCAAGTTCTAGGAGATAAAATCAGTTTTCAACAACCAGGGTTATTCTGCCAACACCCGTTGGAAGCAAAACGAGATCCCCTGAAGAGTACACAGGTATGGAGTTCCTTGCATTAGAATCACAGAAGGGTTAGAGTTGGAAGGGACCTTAAAGATCATCCAGTTCCAACCCCCTGTCCTAATTCTGGATTGAAAGGATTTTACCCAATGAAGAAATGCAAGGAGAGGGACTCCAAGAGTGGTATCCCCGTTTAAAGGCCGTCAGTGCAATGGGGAGAGGTCACAGCAGGACGGATGGGATTTCAGAATGGTTTGGGGACTCACCTGGGGAGGTCACAGGTGTGTCGGGAACGTCCGACGGATCCTCTCCCCGGAGCCATCAACCGACGTCGTTGTTCCTTCTGGGGAGGTGTGAAGCGGGGAACTAACTCTGGAGGAAGTTGTCACGAAGAGGGACGGTTACTCAGCTGCTGAATTACAGCCACCTCAAAAAAGCAGCTCTTGGATATTTTACCGTGTTAAAACTAATCTTAATTTGCTTCTTTTCCCTCCAAAAACTCCAGTGAGAGCCCCTTTGGAGTCCACATAGTCAGATGTGAGGAACATCTTCCATAATGGAGTGCGTTGGGTGGGTCAGGTTTTCATAGAGCCATGGAATCACAGAGACATGGAATGGTTTGGGTGGGAAGGGACCTTGAGGATCATCCAGTGCCACCACCTCCCACCAGCCCAGGTTGCTCCAAGCCCCCTCCAACCCGGCCTTGAACCCCTCCAGGGATGGGGCAGTTTTCACCCAGAAACTACTGGTTTTCTGTACGAGACCATTAATTTGTATTTTCTTCAAGACCCAAGGCAACCAGGGCACTGGATCTGTCGTAGAGTGAGATCATTCAGACCCTCACCTGTGGGTCTGCTCCGCACTTTCCAAGCTCGACTCGGGGAAAAGTGTCATTAAAAAAAGGCACTCTCAAGTTCTAGGAGATAAAATCAGTTTTCAACAACCAGGGTTATTCTGCCAACACCCGTTGGAAGCAAAACGAGATCCCCTGAAGCGTTCACAGGTATGGAGTTCCTCACATTAGAATCATACAAGGGTTAGAGTTGGAAGGGACCTTGGAGATCATCCAGTTCCAACCCCCTGTCCTAATTCTGGATTGAAAGGATTTTACCCAATGAAGAAATGCAGCTTTTCAAGCTCGACTCAGGGAAAAGTGTCATTAAAAAAAGGCACTCTCAAGTTCTAGGAGATAAAATCAGTTTTCAACAACCAGGGTTATTCTGCCAACACCCGTTGGAAGCAAAACGAGATCCCCTGAAGAGTACACAGGTATGGAGTTCCTTGCATTAGAATCACAGAAGGGTTAGAGTTGGAAGGGACCTTAAAGATCATCCAGTTCCAACCCCCTGTCCTAATTCTGGATTGAAAGGATTTTACCCAATGAAGAAATGCAAGGAGAGGGACTCCAAGAGTGGTATCCCCGTTTAAAGGCCGTCAGTGCAATGGGGAGAGGTCACAGCAGGACGGATGGGATTTCAGAATGGTTTGGGGACTCACCTGGGAAGGTCACAGGCGTGTTGGGAATGTCCACCAGATCCTTTCCCCGGAGCCATCAACCGACGTCGTCGGGATAAAGGGATGTTCAACTGAACTGAGACTTATTGGTGCTGGGGAAGCGCGAGCTGAGGAGCTGGATAAATTCATTCCAACAGAGCTGTGATTTCACAGAAGAGTCCAACCACCAGTTGAAGACAAGGGAGTCTTTAATGGGAAGGGGAGACACCTGGTGTGACAGCTCTGCCAGGCCACGAACTCACGCCGTGGCCAATAGGACAATCAGAAATTATTTTTTAAGGTATTTTTAAAAACGCTGAATCTCTGATATTTTTGCAACCACAGCAGACACAGGGACAGCCTTTTCTGCCCGTTCCCCTCACCCAGCACCACCACAACCCCCACAACAGGGCCCGTGTTAAGGCACAATTTATGTGCAACACATTGATGCAGTTACACTACAAATCGTGAGATGTTTAAAATGTGAAATATTGGGAAAAATCCTTAGGACGCAGCAAGCAAACGTTAGTTTTTGTGGGAGGGCGGCAGCCGCGTCTCTCCACGGTCACGGGGCCTTCGCTCCCCAGGTCTCTGGTGACGACCCCTCCATTCCAGGGCACTAAAACCCACTTCATCTTGGACAGAAGCAACTGATGGGAAATTCTTTCACAAACCATGAATTTTTATTTCTGAAATCCAACCCTTCCCCCCGCCCCAAACTCCACGGGGTCAAAACAAGGGAACACATTTTCCAAACAATACCCACAAAAAGCCAAACCTTTGGTTTCGGCACCCAAATATGGACAAAACTGGTTTTCTAGAGCTTCCAAAGCAGCTCAGCCTTTTTTCTTCCCCCCCATACATACCACAAACCCTTTGATAACACTCTAGAACATCAACAGAGTAAGATTTTAACTTTTCAAAGAGGGGGGAAAAAAAACCAAACTAAAAAAGATAGGAATTTATAATTTCTAGTCTCCCCCCTAATGTGGATGTAAACGGGGGCAGCGAGGGTTTTGTGGGACAGAGGCTGCTGAAACCCCCCTTTCTTTTACTTCCAGTTTTACAGCAGTTGCTTTTAAAATGGTTCTGCCAATTTTTAATTGCAACTTTAATTGCCATTTTATGGGACTATCAGGAATTTGCAACTCACTCTAAAGCAGCAACGAACCAA
>NW_015091487.1:0-23340 GCF_001431845.1 Calidris pugnax | reverse complement strand
CAAATAATCTTTCTCTTTGCCAGGTGGTGTTGGTATAATATAATAATTGGGAGCCATTCAGCAGCTGGTACCAAGGTGCTAATTAGGCTGAATTGAGTAATTGTGCTGATGCTCGGGAAGCGATTGTGTAGTTTTAGCTTAACCCTTACTAAATAGCTTTAGTGCTCTTCACTTTTAATTGTATTTATACTTTTAAAATCTGTTTGACACCCCCCAACCCCGGAGAGCGGTTGTTATTTGTTAAGTTTGTCCCTTCGGAGTCATTATTTTATGTGTTTTTAAATTTCTATTCTTCGTGTACCTGAGAACACGCGGTGAGAGGTGCGCTACGTACATTGATAAAATAAAACAAATACAGGCCAAGTCTTTCTTTTTCTCTTTATATCAATGATTCCTTAGTGAGAGGGAGAAATTTATTTTTTCTCACTGCTGTGAACATAATTTTTTCAGGGCTGCACTGTTTGTAGGTTCTCTGTTTATTGCCACAATTGGTAAGTTTAGAAAGCCCAGAGGAATATTTCTCAAAAGCCTTAATGCTTGGACTCCTCTTGAGCTCCTCTTGTAAAATGGAATTCTCTGGGCTCCTTCCTCACCCTTTCCTCACCCCGCTGAATCACAGCTCGTGGGTATATTTAATCAATACTTATTTGCTGTATCTTACCGTGTAGGATCTGTGAGGTTTGGTGGAGATGTGGGCGCTGAAGTTCCCCGTATCAGGAGGGGACTCACCCTGAAAAGGACATTATTTCTCCTGCTGTTTGTAAATAATTTATCCAAGTGCAAAGCCAGTGTCCATTCCATGTCTCTCCTGGGTATTTATGTTCCTTCTGGGGAGGTGTGAAGCGGGGAACTAACTCTGGAGGAAGTTGTCACGAAGAGGGACGGTTACTCAGCTGCTGAATTACAGCCACCTCAAAAAAGCAGCTCTTGGATATTTTACCGTGTTAAAACTAATCTTAATTTGCTTCTTTTCCCTCCAAAAACTCCAGTGAGAGCCCCTTTGGAGTCCACATAGTCAGATGTGAGGAACATCTTCCATAATGGAGTGCGTTGGGTGGGTCAGGTTTTCATAGAGCCATGGAATCACAGAGACATGGAATGGTTTGGGTGGGAAGGGACCTTGAGGATCATCCAGTGCCACCACCTCCCACCAGCCCAGGTTGCTCCAAGCCCCCTCCAACCCGGCCTTGAACCCCTCCAGGGATGGGGCAGTTTTCACCCAGAAACTACTGGTTTTCTGTACGAGACCATTAATTTGTATTTTCTTCAAGACCCAAGGCAACCAGGGCACTGGATCTGTTGTAGAGTGAGATCATTCAGACCCTCACCTGTGGGTCTGCTCGGCGCTTTTCAAGCTCGACTCAGGGAAAAGTGTCATTAAAAAAAGGCACTCTCAAGTTCTAGGAGATAAAATCAGTTTTCAACAACCAGGGTTATTCTGCCAACACCCGTTGGAAGCAAAACGAGATCCCCTGAAGAGTACACAGGTATGGAGTTCCTTGCATTAGAATCACAGAAGGGTTAGAGTTGGAAGGGACCTTAAAGATCATCCAGTTCCAACCCCCTGTCCTAATTCTGGATTGAAAGGATTTTACCCAATGAAGAAATGCAAGGAGAGGGACTCCAAGAGTGGTATCCCCGTTTAAAGGCCGTCAGTGCAATGGGGAGAGGTCACAGCAGGACGGATGGGATTTCAGAATGGTTTGGGGACTCACCTGGGAAGGTCACAGGCGTGTTGGGAATGTCCACCAGATCCTTTCCCCGGAGCCATCAACCGACGTCGTCGGGATAAAGGGATGTTCAACTGAACTGAGACTTATTGGTGCTGGGGAAGCGCGAGCTGAGGAGCTGGATAAATTCATTCCAACAGAGCTGTGATTTCACAGAAGAGTCCAACCACCAGTTGAAGACAAGGGAGTCTTTAATGGGAAGGGGAGACACCTGGTGTGACAGCTCTGCCAGGCCACGAACTCACGCCGTGGCCAATAGGACAATCAGAAATTATTTTTTAAGGTATTTTTAAAAACGCTGAATCTCTGATATTTTTGCAACCACAGCAGACACAGGGACAGCCTTTTCTGCCCGTTCCCCTCACCCAGCACCACCACAACCCCCACAACAGGGCCCGTGTTAAGGCACAATTTACGTGCAACAAATTAATGCAGTTACACTACAAATCGTGAGATGTTTAAAATGTGAAATATTGGGAAAAATCCTTAGGACACAGCAAACAAACGTTAGTTTTTGTGGGAGGGCAGCAGCCGCGTCTCTCCACGGTCACGGGGCCTTCGCTCCCCAGGTCTCTGGTGACGACTCCTCCATTCCAGGGCACTAAAACCCACTTCATCTTGGACAGAAGCAACTGATGGGAAATTCTTTCACAAACCATGAATTTTTATTTCTGAAATCCAACCCTTCCCCCCGCCCCAAACTCCACGGGGTCAAAACAAGGGAACACATTTTCCAAACAATACCCACAAAAAGCCAAACCTTTGGTTTCGGCACCCAAATATGGACAAAACTGCTTTTCTAGAGCTTCCAAAGCAGCTCAGCCTTTTTTCTTCCCCCCCATACATACCACAAACCCTTTGATAACACTCTAGAACATCAACAGAGTAAGATTTTAACTTTTCAAAGAGGGGGGAAAAAAAACCAAACTAAAAAAGATAGGAATTTATAATTTCTAGTCTCCCCCCTAATGTGGATGTAAACGGGGGCAGCGAGGGTTTTGTGGGACAGAGGCTGCTGAAACCCCCCTTTCTTTTACTTCCAGTTTTACAGCAGTTGCTTTTAAAATGGTTCTGCCAATTTTTAATTGCAACTTTAATTGCCATTTTATGGAACTATCAGGAATTTGCAACTCACTCTAAAGCAGCAACGAACCAATAGAAGAGCAGAGAAGGGTGATTTCTGCTCCTGTGCCAGCAATTAAGCTGATAAAGAATATTCTAACGAAGGCATCTTCTCTACAGATAATTCTAAGAATTATTAAGAAGAATCAATATGAATAAGACCAGGTATAAGATTTGCCTTACGATTAAATTCTGTACTAGACACAGCTTTAAAATTTAAATATTCTTAGTATTCTATTGCCATAAATTTTTTCCCCCCCTTTGAGCACAGCTTTAATAAATAAAAATATATGCACAAGTATTTACTTCTGCTCTGTCGTCCTAATGTGTCTATTTATAACTAATACAAAATGTAAAAAGAAAACAAGGATTTTAAACATACGTAACATATTTAAATAATTTAATACATTTGCTGTTTGTTCCTTATAAACCCTTTGTTTTTTTTTTTAAATTAAAAAAAAAGTTTTATAAATATATTTTAGCTTCCTGTGAAAGTCTAAGGGGGGCAGTTGCCAAAGATGAACTTATTAGAAAATAGAATTTTATAATAATCTGAATATTCAAACCTATCTAAACAAAACAGCGGTAAACATCTGTGTGCTGCTATTAAAGCACAATCCTTAACGGATGAAAAAAAATCATCTAAATCATCACTTTTTAAGTTTTCCTCTTTTTCTGTAGAATCCTGTGTGTAAAAATGAGTTAAAATTGAACAGGGGGGACCCGAGGCGCGAAGCAGCCGCCGGATTCCGGTTGTTCCCAAAGGGGCTGGAGCCAGGATCGGTGAAGCCGTTCTGGAATTCTGCATTTCAGAGCCATTTTGTGGGTTTCACAGTTTTTTATCCATCTTTTTTAAAAGTGCAGATATTTCCTTACTTCCTTTAGGAGGTGCCTGTCCCACCGAGCCGACCAAAACACGGCGCTATCACCTGACAACGCTAGTTTTAGTTAAAGAGAGCCATTTTGTGGGTTTCACAGTTTTTTATCCATCTTTTTTAAAAGTGCAGATATTTCCTTACTTCCTTTAGGAGGTGCCTGTCCCACCGAGCCGACCAAAACACGGCGCTATCACCTGACAACGCTAGTTTTAGTTAAAGAAAAAAAAAGAAAAAGACATGGCTGCCTACGGAATTAGGACTTTTTGTGTGTTTTTCTTTGGATTCTTAAACAACTTTTTCTTTGGATTATCAACAAACATTTGTATAGAAATCCTTTTCTTACAATTTTCCAAGTCCCCAGTAATTGGCCCGTCGGGAGGCGTCAGAAGGGGTTGAGGCGGATCCCGGTTCCCAGCGGGGAGAAGGGGTTGACTTTGGCCCACATGAGCGCGTCGTTCAGCGAGATGGTGGACTTTCCATCCTCCAGGAAGAACACGGGGCCCTGCTCCAAGGAAAGGGTTGGGGAGGGAGAGGAAAAGAGAGAGAGAGAGAGGACACGAGTGGTGTGAGAACGAGGAGAGCCACGAAGGTAACATGCTCACGTGAAGACCTCACTCACAGGTTGTAGCCACGAAGGTAACATGCTCACGTGAAGACCTCACTCACAGGTTGTGTCCCACCAACAAGTGGAGAAGAGAAGACTGAGGAGGGATCTGATCAACCCCTATAAATACTTAAAGGGTGGGTGTCAGGAGGATGGGGCCAGTCTTTCTTCAGTGGTGCCCAGGGACAGGACAAGAGGGAACGGGCACAAACATGAACATGGGAAGTTCCACCTCAACATGAGGAGGAACTTCTTCCCTGTGAGGGTGGCAGAGCCCTGGCAGAGGCTGCCCAGGGAGGTGGTGGAGTCTCCTTCTCTGGAGACATTCAAACCCCACCTGGACACGTTCCTGTGCAACCTGGATGGACCTGCTCTGGCAGGGGGTTGGACTGGATGATCTCCAGAGGTCCCTTCCAACCCCACAGTATTCTGTGATCCTGTGATACAGTCTTATCTAGAAGGTGTCAGCACTTGTCCTCTTTACTTTCTGCTGCTGTGACAAGTGGGAAAAACCTTTTTCCTCCCAAATGATGGGAAGGGCCTTAAGATTTATGACAACCTCACAAGTGGTGGCCACCACCAGGGAAGGAGCACCCCGTGGCGGGGCAGACCATGGACTCCCAGACGAGGCAGTACCTGTATCCTCAGCCCGGTGAGGCAGGAGACGTGGGGCTCGGCGTGGCTGGGGAGGTTGGAGCCGGTGACGTTGTCCGGCCCCACCAGCCCTTGGAGAGGCTCCTCCGGGATGCGGGACAGCAGGAGGGAATAGACCCTTCTCTGTGACTCCGACGGGGGGGTCCCTGGGGAGTCATCGCCCGCCCTGCGACAGGAGACACTCACTTGGCACCTGTAAACCCCGTGAAGAGCCACAAAGTGCTCACAAAGGAAGGAAATAACTGGATTTTGAGAATTTCCTACTTTTCCACCTACTTGTGTAGCTGGGAACAGGCTCTCCAGGCGTCCAGCTCCTCCGAGAGCTGCTCCAGCCTCAAAGGGACGGACACCTCCCGTCTTTTTAAAAGCTGACTGAAAAGGGATGCAAGTAATCAAAGGGCAAATTAATTCTAAATTTTCGTAAAAGAAAACCAAGACGTACAGTAGTAATATAAAGCTATTTTTGTTGGGATATGGAAATAACTTTATGGAAATAAATTGATCCTTCATGATAAATAATCAATATATTAAACCTTAGAAATATTAAATTACTAGATATAAAAAGCATACATTTTTTATTTAAGTTTGATTTTAATTATCCCTATTTACACCCATAAAAAGTGTATATTTAAGTTTTATTTTAATGTCCTCTACTTACACCTTCTTATTTAAGCTTGTCTTTAATTAGCTCTGTTTTTTTCCTTTATATTTTAAGGCTATACATGTTCCTATTTCTTAATTATAACAACTTTATAAAAATAAAGGACACATTTTGCCATATATAGTAGCTGGAATAAAAATGGAGTTAAGAGTAACGTGGTTCAACACCGGCTCTGGGAGAGCCCTGTTTCATCTGGTTTCTTGTGGGAAATACTTTCAAACCCAAACACTTTCAGCCTGGAGAGAAGGAGGCTGAGGGGAGACCTTCTTGCTCTCCACAACTCCCTGAAAGGAGGGTGTAGCCAGGGGGGGTCAGTCTCTTCTCCCAAGGAACAGGCGATGGGACAAGGGGAAATGGCCTCAAGTTGCACCAGGGGAAGTTGAAGATAGATATTGGGAACACTTTTTTCACCCCAAACGGTTGTCAAGGATATGAAGAGGCTGCCCCGGGGTCAGATGGGCCTGGTCAGGTCAGGTCAAGTCAACCGGTTGGGTTTGAGCTGGGCCAAGAGGCCAGGACCAGGCCAGGTCAGACCAAGTGGTCCAGGTCAAGCATGTTAGTGCCTGGGAACATCAGCCCACGGACCAACACAAGGTCCAGCCAGGTCTCCTGGTGGGACTTGAGCCAGACTCCAAGGTCAAAGCTTGTCCTTGTGGCTACTGAGCAGGTCCAGGCAAATGGTCTACACATGGATACTAAATTAGAACTGTTCCTGCCAACATATAATCATGCTGGATACTCAGCTACCTCAAAAATCGTTCATCTTAGAGAACTAAGAGTTTGACCGAAATCCTGGAACCACAACTTGTTACTTGTAGGTGTCTAAGGCACAAAGGTTCTACAGGTGGGCAGGGAAACACCCCGGGAGGTTTGTAACAGAACTGGGAACTCAAAATTGTACTGTTTTTTGGAGAGGATGGGACAGGAAAGTGTGGAAAATGTAGGGACTGGGATTTCTCAGGGTCGCTGGACACAGAATGTCACCTGGTGTACTCGTAAAGGGCCGGGACGATGCTGTTGTACTGTCTCCTGATGGCGAGTAACGCGCCGACGTAGCCACACAGAATCAGCAGCTCGTTCCGAAATCTATACATGGACAAGTATTAACCATAAGCAACAACAAGCATTTGCAAAAAAAAACCCCACCCCATTATACAAATCTATATTCAAATGATAATTTTAAAACTTAATTTAGCCATCTGTCTTCTGTGGAGAATATGCGTTTGCTGATTACGCTTCTTTTCCATTAATTGGTGTAATTGTTAAAACAGACCCCATCCGCTTGATATTGATCACAATTATTACATTTTAAATAGTAAATAGCAGTAAGATACCTTTTTTTCTTCTTGCTAAACCTTGACAATTTAGGAAAATCCCACTTTCTATTCTCTATACTGGGAAGATCCTTGTTCTTGACATTTTTTGGTACCCCCCTTCTGGGAACCAGAACAAGAGACAGTAACAGTGCGCGTCTCTATTTTCTTAATTCCAAAAGTTTCCTTTAATGAAACTTCCACTTTTATAGGGCAGGAGAATGTACTCACTCACTACATTTATGCAGCACCAGCCGCTCGGTGCGTATGTAACTCAGGAGATCGAGATAGGGACAGACGGAATCTAAAGTCCAGTCTGAGCCACAGAGTTGTTCTGTTGGAAAACAGAAAGAAAAAAGGGTCTCGAGGCAAATCAGGCAGGGACCGACCCCGGGGAAGGTCTCCTCCTCCAGGCACCCACCTTTCACGTACTGGATGCCGATGGGGAGGGCCTTTTCAGGTTCTGTGCTTAACAGGTAGTACTTGATGGCTTCAAACAGGTCCCCCTCTGCCTGAGCCGTCTCTGCCAACCGCAGGCATTCTTCTACATCGGGAAGATTACACTGGAAAACAGGGATTTTGGCAAAGAATTATTGTAAGACTCCAATAATTCTCTAGGATGCTGAAGTTTGCACGTAATAATAGAATGGTTTGGGTTGGAAGGGACCTTAAAGATCACCCAGTCTCACTGTCACCCCCTGCCCTGGGCAGGGACACCTCCCACCAGCCCAGGTTGCTCCAAGCCCCCTCCAACCTGGCCTTGAACCCCTCCAGGGATGGGGCAGCCACAGCTTCTCTGGGCAACCTGGGCCAGGCTCTCACCACCCTCACACCAAACAAGTTCTTCCTGAGACCTCATCTCAATCTCCCCTCTTCCTGTTTAAAACCCTTCCCCCTCATCCCGTGGCTCCCCTCCCTGATCCAGAGTCCCTCCCCATCTCTCCTGGCGCCACCTGAGGGACTGGAAGGGGCTCTAAGGTCTCCTCGGAGCCTTCTCTTCTCCAGGCTGAACCCCCCCAACTCTCTCAGCCTGTCAACAGTAAGATCAAACTTTCTCTGAAAAAATTTAAGCAGCATGAGTTTCCATTATTAAAGTTTTTGTGAACTTTTTACTATTGTTCTATAGATGTGCAGCCCGAGCTGAACATTAAGGGAGCTGGTGGAGGGGACCCTTCTGCTGCTGCAGGGGAAAAGGCCAGGACAGGAAACTCATCTGCCCTGACATGAGTAGGCTGCACTTGAGTGATGAGGAGGTTATGAAGGTGTTTCTGAAGACCATAAGCTACTCCAGTAGTCACCTGTGTCATGGAAAGGCTACGCACAGAGTAGGATTCAAAAAATAAAGTTCTTCTCATGCAACACTAAAAAATAAAGTCAATAAAGACTAAAAGATCAAAAAAGGACATTGAACATATAAGATTGTTAGTGACAAATCCATCCCACAGATTAACTTGCCCTTTAATTTTCTGGAATTAGTAACCAACTCAATACAAGACTCATTAGTGTTCAGGTAGATTCTCTTCCATCGTACCTTTTCATGCAGGTCATTGATTTCTGCTGCACATCCAGGATAAAAAGCACATAGTTTCACTAATTGCAGTTTATTCTCAGGAATCATCATGAGGAGATCAGCTGCTAAATCCCTGCGCAGACAAGAGACAACACGTGGTTACTCACTTGGTTTTCTCTTTTACATTCCTTTTATAACACAGATTTTACTGAAAAAATACTATTTGGAGAGAAGAGCACGTCCCAGACCATGACAAACAGAAGTATCCCCAAATCTCTGTTTTGGTGCAATAAATGAGGCTTAATCTATTCATCTTTTTTGGGAAGTTATAGGTTAATTTGCTGTCGTTTTAGTTGGTTGAATTAAAATGCTGTGAATTCTTCAAGCATCAGAGCCAGGTCCAAGTGAGATGGAAGAACTCCATCTCACTTGGAGAAGGGAGAACAAAGGGAGGAAGAAGGGAGGAGGAAGAAGGGAGGAGGAAGAAGGGAGGAGGAAGAAGGGAGGAGGAAGAAGGGAGGAGGAAGAAGGGAGGAGGAAGAAGGGAGGAGGAAGAAGGGAGGAGGAAGAAGGGAGGAGGAAGAAGGGAGGAGGAAGAAGGGAGGAGGAAGAAGGGAGGAGGAAGAAGGGAGGAGGAAGAAGGGAGGAGGAAGAAGGGAGGAGGAAGAAGGGAGGAGGAAGAAGGGAGGAGGAAGAAGGGAGGAGGAAGAAGGGAGGAGGAAGAAGGGAGGAGGAAGAAGGGAGGAGGAAGAAGGGAGGAGGAAGAAGGGAGGAGGAAGAAGGGAGGAGGAAGAAGGGAGGAGGAAGAAGGGAGGAGGAAGAAGGGAGGAGGAAGAAGGGAGGAGGAAGAAGGGAGGAGGTTAATGTGGTGCTCTCTCATGAAACCATCCACAAACTACAGGCTTCTAAAGCTCCGTGGCACCAGCAGAAGACATCTCTCAGCCACCCCCAACAGCCAGTGCTTCTGCCCCATTGCAAAAGAGAGATTTTGCAAGAAAAAGAACACGATGCCTTTTTTCATCCTTCTGAAAGGAAAACTGGGTTTTAGCAAACTGAAATTTCTTGAAATATTCCTAACTTTTTAGCTTTTGTTACCCCCCCCGTAACACAACAAGCAGCTGGAGGGAACACAAGTGAATATCAATAAATTATTTTGAAACAAGTATTCTATTGAGCTTTTAATAACTGATTATTCTGGTTGGTCTGTGACTCTTCTGTTCACACAGACGTGGTTCCTCCTCTGACCCACACAAGTGACTTGTGGGGCAAAATCTCCTGCTGGATTTTCAGAGCGTGGCCCTTGGCTTAAAAACATGAGCTACAATCAAGTATTTGCAGCTGCTTTCCAGCCCACCTCCCAGTATTGATAACAATTAAAAAAATTAAACCCTTAGTTTAGTTTAAGCTTATTTTTAGCATTAGTGAAGTCAAACACTTTTCAACCCTCTCCGTAAACAAGGACAATACCTGTATCCAAGTGATGGAAAGCTAAAAGGAAAATATTGAAAGAGTAAGGAACAAAACCTTGGTTTATATTCTTACTTTACAGAGGAAAAATCTAATTGAAAATAAACTACAACAGCAAATCTAAGGGTCAGTTTAACCAACTTTGTTTAACGACAAAAAAAAAAAGCACCTTTTGAGGACCCAAAGAAGCTCATGCCAATTTGGAAAATTTATTACACCCTTCCCAGGCAACAGCCACTTTTCCAAGATATAGAATCTATAGATACTTAAGCCAATACCAGCCACAGCAGAAAGACTGATGATTAATTGCAATATCTTCTTAAGCACAGCTTTTCTATGAAATGTTAATTCCCAAACACCCCTACAGCTGTGAGAAACACCTTAGGATGATTTTCTGCTTTTCAGTAGAAAAAAACCAGACCAAACCTGTATCCTTCACAGTAAACCCACTGCAAGGAGGAGAAGAAAATGTAGCAGAGAGAGATTTTCCCCTCTGTGCAACAGAGAAATGACCCACTCCCACGGAATTAAATAGGGATCTTGTTTCATCCTTCAGTCTTATCAGCTGCCTTGTAATCCCAATGCCAGCAGCAAATAACTCCTCAGCCTCTTAACAAGCACGTTTTTTCCAGCAAGTACTTAAAAATCCCTTCACAGATCCTACTTAAGCTTCTCTTCCTTTTGATTTTATAATTCAATTCCAGCCTTACTTTGCCTGAAATTCATTTTTACCCAGTACAGACTGGGATTTACCACGCTACTTATTGCCCAAGTATCCAGGGCTTTTCAGCAGGTTTCAGACTCTATTTGACAACGCCTCTTCCCTCACTTGCAATGCATATATCATGTAATTTTGAGATTAAAGCAGCACGTTTCCATGCCAGGCACCTCAAAGCTCTAATCCAGCAATTCTTATCCCAGCAGCGATTCCCGTTCTGCTGCTTTGGCCTCTGTCAAAGAACAGGGCAAGGAAGAACCTCATGAGGTTCAACAAGGAAAAGTGCAGGATCCTGCACCTGGGGAAGAAGAATGTCAGGCACCAATACAGGTTAGGGGTGGACCTGCTGGAGACAAGCTCTGAAGAAAAGGATCTGGGGGTCCTGGTGGACAACAAAATGACAATGAGCAAGCAGTGTGCTCTTGTGGCCAGGAAGGCCAACGGAATCCTGGGCTGGGTAGGGAAGAGTGTGGCCAGCAGGTCAAGGGAGGTCATTCTGCCCCTCTGCTCTGCACTGGTGAGGCCACAACTGGAATACTGTGTCCAGTTCTGGGCTCCCCAGTTCAAGAGGGACAGGGAACTACTGGAAAGAGTCCAGCAAAGGGCTACAAAGATGATTCAGGGATTGGAGCATCTCCCTTATGAGGAGAGGCTGAGAGAGCTGGGACTCTTTAGTCTGGAGAAGAGAAGGCTGAGGGGAGACCTTGGACTTGATGATCCCAAGGGTCTCTTCCAACCTGAATGATTCTGTGATTCTACAAGTATCTCAAGGGCAGGCTGAGGGAGGAGGGAACCAGACTCTTTTCAGTAGTTGCCAGTGAGAGGACAAGGGGCAATGGGCACAAGTTGGAACATAAAGGGTTCCACTTGAATATGAGGAAGAACTTTTTCACGGTGAGGGTGGCAGAGCCCTGGAACAGGCTGCCCAGGGAGGGTGTGGAGTCCCCTTTTTTGGAGATTTTCAAGACCCCCCTGGATGCAGTCCTGAGTAACATGCTCTGACAAGCTCTGGGTGGTCCTGCTTTGGCAGGGGAGTTGGACTAGATGATCTCTATGGTCCCTTCCAACTCTAAAATTCAGAGAAATTCAGTGAAAGTTTTAGGATGAAACCCCTTTGTCGTTTTGTCGGGGAGGGGGGAGGAAAAAAATTAAAAATAAAACTCTTACCACGTTGTTACTGTCATACATTTCCTGGCCAGCAGTTCCAGGGCGTAGTGTGTTGCTGGTGCCGCGGTTTCCCCCAGGACGGAGCCCACGCCGGCCGCCAGCTCCAGCTCGTTGCCGCGGATCAGGGCTGCCATGGCCAGCTGCAGCAACGACAGCAGCACACCATGAAGGCACACAGGTGGTTTTTTTGGGGAGGAATCACCACTTCCAGCATAAAACTTTCATCAGACAGCTTGTTGAAACAATTATTCTATTGAGCTTTTAATAACTGATTATTCTGGTTGGTCCATGACTCTTCTGTTCACACAGACGTGGTTCCTCCTCTGACCCACACGAGTGACTTGCCCCTGCCTAAGGCAAAATCTCCTGCTGGATTTTCAGAGCGTGGCCCTTGGCTTCAAAACGTGAGCTACAATCAAGTATTTGCAGCTGCTTTCCAGCCCACCTCCCAGTATTGATAACAATTAAAAAAATTAAACCCTTAGTTTAAGCTTATTTTTAGCATTAGTGAAGTCAAACACTTTTCAACCCTCTCCGTAAACAAGGACAATACCTGTATCCAAGTGATGGAAAGCTAAAAGGAAAATATTGAAAGAGTAAGGAACAAAACCTTGGTTTATATTCTTACTTTACAGAGGAAAAATCTAATTGAAAATAAACTACAACAGCAAATCTAAGGGTCAGTTTAACCAACTTTGTTTAACGACAAAAAAAAAAAGCACCTTTTGAGGACCCAAAGAAGCTCATGCCAATTTGGAAAATTTATTACACCCTTCCCAGGCAACAGCCACTTTTCCAAGATATAGAATCTATAGATACTTAAGCCAATACCAGCCACAGCAGAAAGACTGATGATTAATTGCAATATCTTCTTAAGCACAGCTTTTCTATGAAATGTTAATTCCCAAACACCCCTACAGCTGTGAGAAACACCTTAGGATGATTTTCTGCTTTTCAGTAGAAAAAAACCAGACCAAACCTGTATCCTTCACAGTAAACCCACTGCAAGGAGGAGAAGAAAATGTAGCAGAGAGAGATTTTCCCCTCTGTGCAACAGAGAAATGACCCACTCCCACGGAATTAAATAGGGATCTTGTTTCATCCTTCAGTCTTGTCAGCTGCCTTGTAATCCCAATGCCAGCAGCAAATAACTCCTCAGTCTCTTAACAAGCACGTTTTTTCCAGCAAGTGCTTAAAAATCCCTTCACAGATCCTACTTAAGCTTCTCTTCCTTTTGACTTTATAATTCAATTCCAGCCTTACTTTGCCTGAAACTCGTTTTGACCCAGTACAGACTGGGATTTACCACGCTACTTATTGCCCAAGTATCCAGGGGTTTGCAGCAGGTTTCAGACTCTATTTGACAATGACTCTTCCCTCACTTGGAACACATATATCATGTATTTTTGAGTTTAAAGCAGCACGTTTCCACGCCAGGCACCTCAAAGGTTTTACAGAACGAGAAAATGTGCTTTTTAATTAAAGTTAGTCTATATATGGTTTAGGTTCCTTGGATGAGCCAATAATCCTGCACCGCGTGTTAAAGCAGTTTTTAAATAACCAAATAGATTTCCTTCATCACAATCTTCCTTTATTCCACCAAATAAATTATACATATATATAAAAAGCATGATAGCAATTCCTTCTAGCCTTAAGCACGGACACTGGCTTTCAGAGTACATATTTCCTCTCTCTTTTGATGAAATGAGACCCAAAAAAAACCCCCAAAATCCAAGCCAGGAAGGGGTCTCCTGTTCTTGCCCTCTCTGGGTAACTGGAGGTAGAGACCACAAAACCACTTGAAACATCTCTATTTTGAAATATAGGCATTAACTGATTACTGTTTTCTCTCAGAACAGCTCATTAAGATGGAATTTTACTTCTTTTGTGGGAGAGAGGAGGAGGAACATGTTGAGCCGACAACAAAATCCATAGAAAACGAGGGAAAGAAATGATTTGTAAAACTACAAAAAAAAAAACAAAAACCACAAAGAAAATCTAATAAAAGACTTCTTACATCTCAGCCCTATTTTTGTGCTGAGGGGTGGGGAGTTTTTACTATTAACTTCACAATTTTGACTATAAATTCTTCAAGGTAGAGACTGTATCTTTTGTGGCACAACCAAGTCCCAGTTCTCAGTGGGTCTTTTGAGTCCCCATAACAGTAATCATTATGTGTATAAGTATATATGTAAGGTACTTAGGTACCTTACATATTCTGATATAACAAGACAGTGTAATATATCAAAATATAATTAAATAACATACTACCTTCTGTGCATGAGAGAAATCTTGACTTTAGAACCAAGGGAGTTTTGCCACTACCTTCAATATTGTAAGAATCAAAAATCTCTATATAAATCTACACAGAGCAAATAACAAGTATAAATAATACATTTTAGAATGTGGTAAATACATTTTTAAAACCAGTTAACATATGGAGATGTAAAAAGGAAGTCAATGTTGGCCTTTCCATAGTTAAATAGAAATATATATATAAGATTACCTCTATGTTTTCAACAGCCAGATGGCAACAGGCTGCAAGCACTGCGTGGCCATCCTGGAAATACCATTCTGCCAGTTCCTTACTGACCTTGTGCAGGAGCCTGCAAGAAGAAAACATAAATTCTGCAAGGTGTACATCAAGGTTGGAGCTCTTCGGTTCTTATTTTATAGAGAAATCACCACATTTGCTTCTGCACCTAAAATTCCTCTATTTGATTTACAGATAACGACGCCGCTGGCTTTCAAAATGCAGTTTGAGCTCCATCCACTGCTTATGTTGGAGCATATTCAGGTGTATCAGTTTATTAAAATCTATATCATATGGAACTGTCTCTTCAAATTGACACAAGAAAAAGCAAATATTTGGGCTGTACCTGTGAACTCTGCATAAATATCTCAAATTGCTCCAAAGGTACATATGTAAATGAAGTCACTCCACAGCCTCCGAGCTGCTTTTGTTACTACACGTGTAACCAGATCATTTGATTTAGGTCTTTGAGCACTGTTCTTAACAAGGAGAGATGTGTGGTTTCTTTTATGGCCAAACACAGTGAGGATACCATTAATAAGGCCATTAATGCACATTGTCAGAAATTCCCTGATGATAAATAGTGAAGCTTCAGAAGAAGACGCATAAAACAGGGACTCACAGACGCTCGTTAAGGCTAAATCTTACTGAAAGATCTAAGTTAATACACCACATATTTAAACATAGGAATGCACAGGTGCATAGGAATGCACCTTAAAGATCAAGTAAGGAAAAGGATATTTATAATTACAATACACACCAAAAAATCCCCATTTGGTGTTAGGAGGCAGCACAATTGCAGAATTGTTCAGTGTAGCATCAATTAGTGACTCTATCAACTAAGTACTAGAAGATGTACTATTTTGTTGTCGAATTTTACATCACTGAGCCAAATTAAACCACCAAGGGTTATCTCCCTTGACGACTTGACATTGTGCACTGAAATGAGGCTTTAGATATAACCTACACCAACTTACTCATTATAATCATCCGTGTTGCTTGCACCCGAATTTGAAGATCCAGTTGCTGTGGAGAGCGGTGACATCTGTATGTTTCCCTCACAAGCTGCCTAGAAGGGAATAAAAAAATGGATTTATTAATGCATCAGTCAAAATGAACATGAAATGTGACTTTTCAACCACAACAAAACATAATCTAAGATCTATAGAAATCCTTCTAAAGTCCAGGAAATGTTTAAACCAACGAACTTACAGCTAAATCTCAGCCATGTTTTTGCCACTCATACAAGAAATTCTACAAAACCATGAGATCTCTTCCTTCCTATGAATTTTTAGAGGATTTTTCCAGCATTTGAACATGCTTAAAATGGACAGCGAGGACTACAACCTTGATTTCTACACCCCAAGCAGCACGTGGCTGTGACTGAAGGAGGAATTCCATAGGTACTTCCCAGCAGGCACATCAGCAAACAGGGACAGGTTTATACAGTGGCATAAGATGAGCCTTTTTTGTGTCTGGCAATAAATTATTCCTAACATTAAATGAGAAGAGACTGGTGTGTGTGAGGTGGAACCTCAAGGTTCCATTCCATGCACTATTCAGCTACTATGAGAAGAATAACAGACAGACAATTCTAAAAGACAAATCCACATTATTGAAGTCTTTATCCCTGAGGCAACTGAAGGTTCAAGGACAGGTAGGCACGAGAGAACGCACCAGGGACAAATCTTGCCAGTTTATTTAACTAATGATATTAAAAACGCAAAAATTACTCCAAAAGAATAAAGGAACGGTGAGCAAGAGTAAAATAAAATATTGGGTCTCTCATGTTTTGTGTGCCCTTTAACTTTTAACTTGTGTTTACATTAGGAAGCATTTATGTAAAAATTTGATTTCCTGCATTGATTGCTGCTGCAATTGGGCAGTTTCACCCAAGGATTCTACAGAACCAAGACCTCAGTAGAAATGCAATAGAAATCCTACATGTCTTAGACGTCAAGGGCAACATTGACTGGTGAAAATAGGGTTAATTTTCTACTTCAACCCAAACTGAATACATTTTGGGCATTTGATTGCAATTTAGAAGGAACAGGCTTAACATCTGTGAGCATGAAATACCTTTTTATGACACCTGGATAAAAACTGGCCAATAGAATACGAAAGTAAGGCGTGGGGTAGGATTAATTAGCCATTTTGCCAAGGTGAAGGGAGCCAGCTCTTTAAATACACTTGTCATCTTCAGAGTTAGAAAGGAATAGTGAAATACATCTTCCATCCAGGTGGGGTAGGATTAATTAGCCATTTTGCCAATACACTTGTCATCTTCAGGGTTAGAAAGGAATAGTGAACTACATCTTCCATCCATATATTTAATACTACCTGGGCAACAAGCAGAGCCTCTTTAAGTTGGCCTCGTGATGTAAAGAAAGAAACTAGTTTCTTCACGTCTCCCACAGCTATGCAGTATGGGATGACATCGTCGTTCTCTTCCTGAATTAGCTGATCAGCTCTCCTAATTAAACAAATCAATAAATAAACAAGAAAGATCTACACAATCGATCAATAAACTTATCTCTACAGATATTTAATACTACCTGGGCAACAAGCAGAGCCTCTTTAAGTTGGCCTCGTGATGTAAAGAAAGAAACTAGTTTCTTCACGTCTCCCACAGCTATGCAGTATGGGATGACATCGTCGTTCTCTTCCTGAATTAGCTGATCAGCTCTCCTAATTAAACAAATCAACAAATAAACAAGAAAGATCTACAGAATCGATCATTAAACTTATCTCTATGGTACAGGTGTTAGAAGAAGCCATATAAAGTTCACTGAAACCCCTCTGTCCGTTTTATGGCCAGAACCCAAGATTCAGCATCACATTTCTATATGATTTTTAGATTTTTTACCTCTGCATTAACTTCCTCCAGTATTTCATGGAGACACCAGGTGCAACAGAGAGCGCTTTGTCCCACTAGAAGAAAGCAGCAACACATGTAACCTGATCGATTTATTTTGAGAAACAGCTGTTTTTTTAACTAGTTTCACATTTCTTCCCTTAAAAATCAATTTGTCAAGAGATTAAATAAGGAATGAGCTCTGCATTAGACTGCATATGTTAAAAAAAAAGATAATTGAAGCAAAATTACTCCTTTCTGGACTTCTTTTGTTGTTACCTCATCTTTGCTTGGGAAGCTGGTTTTCACAAACCTTCATATTTTATTATTTTTCAATAATGCTTTGATACTTTACCTCTCCAAGTTCCACCATTAGCTCACAGTATCGCTGGATTTGTCCTAATCTCAAATGTATTTCTGCAGCTTCTTTAAGCCTCTCCTCTTTGCTGGGAGCACCAATGCCACCCCCAAACTTGGACATTTTTACTGTTGTCAGTTCTTGAGCCTTGGACTGAGGGGGGAGAAAAAAGGTTAAAAAGTAAAAATTAACAAAAAAGTAAGTTTTCAGTGATGAAAACAAATTTTCTTAAGAACGGACTGCAGTTGAGCATTGCACTGGAATATAAAGGCTGTCATTTACGAAAAAATCCTTCTGAGAGAAGGCTAATTGGAAGAGATTACAATGAGATTACGGCGAACTAATTAGAAGACCTTACAATGAGATTACAGAGCACTATTTATATTGTTAAAGTAACTGTTTAAGTGTTTTGTTGCACGCATACATTTTCCTCAATTATCTTCCTTTAATCTTTTTTCTGTAATTTTTTTTCTTCTCCACCATTTCCTCATGTGTAATCGTAATTCGCCCAGGTGCCCATCATAAAAAATCTAGATTTTTTTGAAATTTCACACAGCTATTTGTGAACATAAAGCATACAGAGATGAAGATTGTATTCGTTATCATTACAGTGGTGTCTAAATAAGGAAAGAATAAAGAGAGTGGGCTCGGCCTGTGTCCTGCTCTGTTGTCCCCCAAGTTATAAATGTGTGAAATCATGTTTCAGGGCTAAACAGGAATCAAGACTGAATTTCTTCTGCTGGGGCTAACTGGCTGGGAAAACTGGGGTTTGGGCACAGGGACACACACCTCGAGCTTCATAATAATAGCAGTGCAGCTGCTGTTTATTAGAGTTAACATCACCAATAAAAAACTTCCAGCACTCAGTCATAAATTGTCAAAGAGTCAGTCTGTATGTCTGGTTGCAGACCCATATGTGCAGCTACTAATAAATCTGTGTTCTAGCACTTGAATTTCACCCTCCCATCCCAGTCACTCTCCAGCTGTTGATCTGCATTAAGGACAGGTTCCTGGTTTTCCTCTGTGTTCTAGCACTTGAATTTCACCCTCCCATCCCAGTCACTCCCCAGCTGCAGATCTGCATTAACCACAGGTTCCTGGTTTTCCTCCAGAGGGAAAAAAAAACCAAAAAAAGAGCATATTTCTGCTGACTCTTCTGCACTTTCAGACACAAATTCCCCCATTCGACACCTGAGCAGAACGACAAACTTCATGTTTATCCAACCAAATAATTTGATTGTATCGAATATAAAAGTAGGGTGTATATATAAGAGGGAAGACAAACTGGGTTCGTAGCTCAAGCTGGAGTGGTCGTTGCTTTGCAATCTCCTTCCATTATTTTGAAAGCTGCTTTTGTAGTTAAAAGCCCTAACGTTTTAACACCGAAATAAACAGTGACCCTTTTTATTAGTGGGTCATTAAATGTTATTTGTAAAGACTGAAATACTAGATGGACTAGCAACCGTGTAGGCTTCACTTACCATTCTAAAGCGAATGAGATGTTTCATGTGCATGATTCCTTTGCAGTAGTTCTGGGGCAGCAAACTGTCGTCCTGGCCTTTTATCACAGCAACTAAATCCCATAAATTTTTGCTGCCTCCTGGAGGCTGAAATTGTTAGGGAAGAAGAGAGTTGTGTTAGAGTCATGTTCAAGAGAGAAACTGGAACTTATAAAATCTTGCAGGACATCAAGACATTTTGGTTTTTTTTTTTAAATAAATTGTAAGTATCTTTATTGGTCTAACATTTGAATCAATCCTCCTGTAGAACTAGGACAATGAGGACAATGTAGAACATTCAATAAGGTCTAGAAGAGCGCAAGTAATTAAAGCTTAAAGAAAAAAAAATTAAAATCATTAAACTTTTGACCTGAAGGAGCTTTTCTAAGAATAACAGGATTACAAGTTTAGAAGTTCAATTATTTCTGAGCCGGTAAAAAGCAGATCCCACAGATTAAAAAAAAAAAGAGAGACTATTCCCTCTTTTTTACAGTCCCTTAAAGTTCTTACTTGACTCCCCATAGTTTAAGCACAACACTTTATTTTCTGCACTCAAAAAGCACTGAACACAGAGGATCAAAAGCAGTTTTGTTCTTGGAAAAGTCTAATGTTCTTATAACAGTTTTACTCCCGAATCAAAATGGGACATCCAAATGTATAAGTTCTGTAAAACAAGGATTTCCCTAAAAATCTAGTTCTAATAAAGCAGGAAATGTCAAGATTTGTGACTGAGGAATACTGTTTCAGCATTTCAAAATAAAAGACTTTAATTCAGCCAGAAATCAACCCAAATATTTGGATGACTCATCAAGTGGGTCATCCAGATGTACAGCTTCTACAAGGAAACCCAGCGGTTTTGGCACCGACACTTGGGCAGTTCAAACCTCATCTGGAATGAGGGTGTCCCTTTGATGGATTAAAATGAGCAACTTCCAATGTGGTTTGATAAAACACATCTTTTCATTTTCTTCAATAGAAAATTCTTGTCAAATCAAATTTTTAATGTGGAAAATTAAATTATCCCACCTATTTCACTTTTTGAAAAATTGGTGTTGGCAACTGACAAACAATTCAGTCATGGACATTTTTAACATGCAGAACTGTTAAGGGATAGAATTGATTTCTGATTATTTTCTGAGCTCCCTTTAAGAAAGAGAGGAAAAAAAAGAGAAGAAAGAAATTTCAGTTTTGTAGATTGAATTCAGAAGAGAAAGTCATGCACACTAACAGCACCCTTAAGTTTGCCGAATACTTACTGAAAAACATTCTGAAAACCACCTTATTTTTTTTCCTCGGGGATTTCCTGTCAGTTTCTCCACTTCTTGTTTAATATCCCTGGAAACTTTCCCACACAGCAAAGGAGGAGCCCCGGATTCCACAGCGCGATCTAACACACACACACAAAGATTTATACATGAAAATTGAAAAATAAAAGAAAAAAAAAGAAGTATACTAACTGTATAGTTAGTACTGTATAGTTAGTATACTACAGAAAATTAAAACCCTGGTATATACAATTGATATATTACCTGTATTATATATTATATATAACTGTATAGTTAGTATACTACAGAAAATTAAAACCCTGGTATATACAATTTATGTATTACCTGTATTATATATTATATATAACTGTATAGTTAGTATACTACAGAAAATTAAACCCCTGGTATATACAATTGATATATTACCTGTATTACCAATGATCTCGTCCCAACATCTATCTACTAAGATATTTATTTGGAGAGGGTTTATAAGAGGTGCCAATGACCAGAGTCTCACAGTTGAGTCACGAGAGCAAGATGCCATAGTGAATGGGCGACTGGGATGACACGTCAATCCTAGGAGAGAGGATATTTAAAAATGTAGTCAGATAATTAAATTTATCCAATAACCAGTTTGATTATAATATTTTATACATTTTGAAACATGTGTGAATGCATTTTGATACAGAAATAAACCCAAATTTTAAAATATTACCATATACATCTGCCCCATGATCGTAAACCGTGTCCAAACAGGTTCCATCCCTCGTGTCCCAGACTCGGATCGTGTAGTCCCAGCTGCCAGACACCAGAAGGTAGGGAATTTCAGGATTCCACATGAGTCCCCGGACCGGAGCCGTGTGTCCACTCAGGACGTTTATACACGCATCCTGGGTATAGTCCCATATCCGAACAGTGCTGAAACAGGATAAAAACACCCGTGTCCATCAAACCACCCACTGAAATGCGATCATCTCTCCGCTTCAGCAATGTTCTAAACTTCAAATTTATCAGAATATGTATTTGCAGTATGTTTATACAAGTTGTAACAGGAGAGGTTGGAGGTAATTCCCTTCATGCTTACGATGGGTATAAAATACACTGAAGAGAGTTCACACTGGGTACTGATAAAGGCATTCAAAGAGTAATTCTCACTCATGTCAAATAGAGGGGATTTACATGTTAAAAGTCTGTTGTCAAGCTGGTTTCTTTCATGAGTTGTGACACTATGAACTAACAGCTTTTGCTGCAAGCACAGACATCTAATGAGCAATACTGGGGAAAGCAGCAGAAGCCAGAACTCCAAACCTGTGATCCTTCCCAGGAATGTTTTGTATATTCTGCAGGGAAGTGGCACAGAATCATAGAAAAAAATCCTTCCTCCTACTTGCTATAGTCTGATGCCCGCTCCCTCAAAAAATATCATCAAGACCAACCAATTTTAGCACCCACTAAAAATCTCCAAAAGTTATACTTAATTATGCTTTTGAAATTCACCAAGTAAGAGCAGGTCTTGAACCCTTATCTTTAGATATAAGGTAAGCACATGGTACCCTCCTTGCACCATTCCTGGGAGTGACAGGTATCAGTCACTGACTCCACCCTTGGGAAAACATTTCAAAAATTGTATTGTGACAACTTTAACTAATTTTATCCTGCTGCTCAAACACTGTATAATACTTCCCTGGAGGGGTTCAAGGCCAGGTTGGAGGGGGCTTGGAGCAACCTGGTCTGGTGGGAGGTGTCCCTGCCCAGGGCAGGGGGTGGCACTGGATGGGTTATAAGGTCCCTTCCAAATCTTGAGTTTCTCTGATAGTTCTGCTCGAGGTTTGAAGTTTTCCAGCAGTTCAGAAACACTGACCCATCATCAGAGCCACTGCAGAGGATGCCTTCTCTCAGGGGAGACCACCGCACGTGAAACACCTTGGCAGTGTGTCCTGAAAAGACCTTCAGTGGCTGGTCTGAGCTGGTGGCCAAGTAGTAAACGCGAACGTTTTTATCCTCACACCCAGTGGCTATCATATCTCTGCAAAATGAAAAGAGTAAAATCCTCCGTCATTTGGGTCATCAAAAGTACTTATGGGTTGGGTTTTTTCAATTTAAAAATAAATATCATGTGTCTTTTGCAAGTAACTTTGTCTCTTTATGATGTAATCATTGATAATCCAATTAAATATTCCAAATCAGAAAAAAAAACCTGGCAAAGATCCACCAAGAATAGTATTTGCACTACAGTCTGTCGAAGCACCCAACACAACTATCAATAGATTGAATTACTGTATAATTGGGTTTTTGGCAAAAAAAAAATCATGCTATTATTAGGAATTATCTGCAAAATTAACATCTGTCAGGGTCTATTTAGTTGCCTGCTACATCTTCAGCATATCAGTCATTAAAAGGAAGCCAATCAAAGCCAATCTAAACCCCCCCTTTCCTGGTACTGAATGTCTCCCCCACTTTTATATACTCAGAAAGAGAATTTCTTTTTCTCCCATCAATATATACTGGGAACACAGAGGAATATAGAGCCAATTTCAGTGCTCTAATATAATAGTAAATATCACATTCTAAATAACTTTGTGGTAATCAATGTAAATAGTAATCGGTAATCAATTGGTAATCAATGTAAATAGTAAATATTATCAATTCTTTAGGTTAATTTTTACTTACTTGTTGTTTTGACTCCAGTCACAGCCAAACACAGCAGCTGGATGTTTGTACTTGTGAAGGACCTTGCCGTCAATGGTCCGAACGATACTGAAACCAATTACAATGGAATATTAGGAGGAAAAAAGCATTCTGAGCAGGTTAACCAAAAGCCAAGTTTGATTCTGGGCAAATAAGCCAGATAGAAAAAAAATATACATAAAGCACAGGAGAAATCTTTATTCCTACAGCCCCTCAACTGCAAGGCTAATGATGTATTTCCCAATAAAACATTTAATTGGACTTTGATTTAAGGTCCACGTTCTTTCAGAGGAGCTGTAAAGGTGTCCACAGCGGTACC